>NC_056749.1:644146307-644258807 GCF_019279795.1 Protopterus annectens
ATCCTTAAGATTGCCATCAGTGTCTTTTAGTAATCTGGGGAATTATAGATGTTTATATCCTTCAATGGTTGACACATAATTTCATAGTTATTAACCAATAAAT
Source organism: Protopterus annectens (assembly GCF_019279795.1). Taxonomy (NCBI): domain Eukaryota; kingdom Metazoa; phylum Chordata; order Ceratodontiformes; family Protopteridae; genus Protopterus; species Protopterus annectens. Next base: position 644,146,411 of record NC_056749.1, read on the forward strand.
AGCTTAGTTCTTGCTTTGACATCTCCATTTTATCTCTCACCATTTGTATACCTTATGTACCTTAAATAGCAATTCTCATAATCGTTCCTCACATGTATTCATAGTTACTCTACACTTTCTCATTAGTTTGGTTCTACACCACTTTATCTCTGTCTTATGCTCCATGTTAAACTGATCCCATCTATTATAACTTTTGTTAGCCTGCCTTTAAAAGGACTCAGTTATTTAAAAAAAAATAATGTGACAGTTAACTAATGCCTCAGACTTCAAAAACACATAGGAAATTTCTATTGCTTTTTCTATATATGATGGTGTATGGAAAATCAAATAGTACACTGCAGTATAGCATGCCTTTAACCGGTGTTATACCAGTGTTATATGCACTTTAATTTCCTTAACTAATTAAACAAGTTCATCCATGATATATATCTTATCTGTCATTCAGGACATAAATCTCTGCCTATATGAGTAATATGTACATTATATAGGACTCAGCTTAATGTTGGAACTTGAGGTAAGGCCTTTTGTATAACTGCTGACGTACAACTCTGTGTGTGTGTGTGTGTGTGTGTGTGTGTGTGTGTGTGTGTGTGTGTGTGTGTGTTTTACAAGTTAAAAAGGGTGAAGAATATACAGCAAGGACTATCACCAACAATGAGAATATGCGATAGGATTGTAAGGAGAGAAACACAAAGAAAGAAAAGAATGAAACAAACAAAAAATTGTCTGGATACGCAGTCACCCCTCAAGATTCATCAAGCAGTATAAACAGCTTGAATTATTCTACATTTATCTCACCATATGCAAAGTCCCATACCCTATAATTGCAAGCTATAGCTACCCCATATGACCCAGGCCACTCATATACAAACCTAAATGTACTAGAATTGCTTTCTGTTGAGCACAATGACTTCAGCTATCCCACTAAAAACTGGGATACTTTCATAACATCCAATACGAAGGCTAAGGTATTTATGGCTTAAAGTCAACAAAATGCTCTTGACCAGCTAGTTTGCACACCCACTATTTTAATGTGGATGAGCCAACCATTCCAATCATGCACGGTCTTCCTAAAATACATAAGTATGCCACTATACCACCTATGAGACCGATGGTTGCAGTCCAGGGCTGGGTTACAGAGCCACTTTCAGTTTTTGTAGATGATAAATTGAGGTTGGCTTTGTGGTGTTTGAGGGATACAGAAGATTTTTTTTTGTCAGTTTATTTAAATTTGTCAATTCTTATCCTATTAAGTCAGATTTGGTTTTAGTTACATTTGATGTGCATACATTATTTACAGTAATTCTGAACAAATATCGTTTACAGGCTGTTAGGTGTTTTTTAACTTCTAATATGGATTATATTGCATCTCGAGTGAATTTGATTATTTCATTGTTGATGCTGGATTATAATGTTTTTATTTTCAAGAATGCTTATTTTTTGCAAAAGTTAGGTATAGCTATGGGCACGGCATGTGCCAATAGCTATTCCAACTGGCTTTTGGGAGGAAGAACATGTATTAAAACATGACCTATGTAAGCAACACGTTGTTTTTTTACAAAAGATTTGTTGATGATGTATTTCTTTTATGGGCTGGAGACATACAGTATTTACACAGTTTTATTGATTATATTAATGATAGCACAAAATTTTTAAAATTTAGAGCTAATTTTTCTTGTTCTAATATAGAGTTTTTAGATGTGATTATTTCTAAGGACCCAACGGGCAACTCTGATTCTAGAGTATATAAAAAACCTTCTTGGTAAAATAATAAGTTACATGATCACCTTCTTGGTAAAATAACAAGTTACATGCATCTGAATTATGTTTCTAAGAACTCAATGAAGAGCCATTTCCTGAGAATTTCTGTATTATACACAGGCTGTCAGGAAATGTGCATGGCTTTTGAGATGTTGATAATGGAATTTACAGAGAGAGGTTATAGGAAGAAAGAGGTGTTAAAATATCCTCTCAAGTTAAAGAGTTTAGAAACAGCACTGGTAAACCATTTTTCTGAAAATGGAGGTATCAGGGTTAAGGCTAAGAATGAGATAGATGGAAAGTTGAGGTTATTTTTAACATATACAAGTGATAATAGTTTTGGATGTAAAATGATTAAACATAATTGGCAGATTTTATTGGTAGATGAAAAAATAAAAGGTATTGTTGGACAAACTCCATCTTTTGCCTTTAATAATGCTATCTTGTTGAAATGTAGGCTATATTACACCAAGAAGAAAGGAATGGCTAAGTTATCAGAAAGAGTAGGGACTTTTCCCTGCTGTTCTTGTAAGGCCTGCCCCCATATTTAAAATATTTTTTTTGTTGTTCATCCCATCGCAGGAGTTAGGGTTGATGTCAATGTTTATGCATATTGTACTAGTTCAGGTTTGATTTACTTAGCAACTTGCAAATAATATCCCTGTTTTTATGTTGGCATGACAACAGAAGACTGAAGGACAGGTACTTGAGCATGTAGGTCACATAAGGAGAGATGTACCTGCAAATGCTCTGACTAAGCATGTTAAACAAATGGAAGGGCACTCTTTTGTATTTATGGTATTACCTCTCCTTCATGAGAATATTATGCTTAACAGAATAGAAATGTGGAATTAAAATTATAACCTTACAAGCAGACAAGGGTTTTTGGTGAAAAATAGTGTTTCTTTAAAACCTTTTAATTGAAAAATTGGAGGTTGGTTCACTGATTAACTCAAACTTGCCATTGGGGTCCTTTTAATGAATGGATGTTTTTATTGGTTGTTTAATTAATTGATTATTGAATAGAATGAATATTTAAGGATATTAGGTTTGTGTTTGTTTTATGGTCTGATGAAGCGTTGTATGAAATCGCTTACCTGGAATTAAATTATTCTAACTACAGCTTTGGTGGCCATATTTTTTCTCACTACTGGGACTGTAAACGCTGTTCTTTTGAGGAAAGACTGACTGTTTTTTGGTGATGCATATTTGGTATACACCCACTAAGGGTGCCAACATCTGTCACCTGAGCCTCTGAAATGTGTGGAAACTTTGGATTCACCTAAGTGATACACCTTCACTTGTCAGGTTAGATCATTAAGCTGTTTCCTTTGAGATCAAACTAAAACCTGTCACCACATCCAACTCTAGTGCATTTAGAAATTATTAGAAATTATTCCACAGCAAACCATCTACTAATAAGTGTCACCCTGACAAGTTTCAGCCCCTCCTCCCACACCAAAGGAACACCACTGTAGTTGCTGAATTGTCCATAGAAATATATGTATGTATATCATCTTGTAAACAAGTGTACTGGGGCAACTATACCCACATGAAATAAGAGTAGAACTAACTTAAAGAATAAACCACCTTCTGAACTAATCAAAGGAAGGACACTGAGAAAACTCGGATCTATAATAGGAGGCTTCTTTGTTCACCAGTGGCGGTGGGGAGCTTGCAGCCCTTCTATCCCTGGACCTGTATAAAACCCTCTTCAGCGGCTGCTTTGCGATTTTTGGCATAAAGCGATCGCAGACAGCGCAGCCGCTCCTGGTTCCCAATTCGACTCCACGTGCCAAGCAGTCACAGCCCTTAAGGCTAAACAAAGTCAGGCACACTGGCGTCCCCACTCACAGGCTGAACAAGGAGAAGGTCACACGTGAGCTGCCTGGTCGGGCGCTAGATCTGCCCACCACAACACAAGCACAGGGCAGGCAAGGCAAGTAAATAATGACTCAGTAGGCTCCCGAGAGCCCCCCAGCTACCAGGTTATAACTCATACCATGTTTTTCGCCCAAAACTTTATAACATTAAGTATCCTGTTTTTTTTGCTTATTTTTCAAGTTATTTATAGCACTTTGTCTACTGCATACTTTTCTAGCTAGTTTCACTGTCTGTGAGGTATTAACTGGAAATTGTCCACTTTTATTAAGCATCTCTTTGGGTTGTTTGATTCTGATAACTTGTTTGCAGTTAAAAGCTTTCTCTAGAGGCTCCTTTATCTATTTAAAACTTTAATTTAAAGTCTCACTGCTGCTTTTCTGCTGTGAGAAACATTTCTGCAGTTTGTTCTACCTAAGTAGTGTGGATATTTGTAGCATTGTCCATATTCAGGCTTGTGTTTGGGCCTAGTGTTTGTGGAGGCTGTGTGTCTGAGCACATGATCAAGGACATCTTGGTTTAGCCAAAGCCATTAGGCAGTTCAGCGAGAGAGGATTGTTTAAGGTCATTGGCCGACTGGGTCACCTGGACTACAGCTTAGAGTAAGCACCTCATTGGATCTTTTGAGCTTTTTTTTTTTAAGTTGTCTCAGGTTTCAACTTTCTGTTACCTAAGAAGTTAAGTTTGTGAGTGGTTCTGCCATTTCACACTGAGCTAACTGAAGGAAGGACACTGAGCAAACTTGGATCTATAATATATAACATTAAGTATCCTGTTTTTTTGCTTATTTTTTCGAGTTATTTATAGCACTTTGTCTACTGCATACTTTTCTAGCTAGTTTCACTGTGTGTGAGGTATTAACTGGAAACTGTCCACTTTTATTAAGCATCTGTTTGGGTTGTTCAAGTCTGATAACTAATTTGAAGTTAAAAGCTTTCTCTAGAGGCTCCTTTATCTGTTTAAAACTTTCATTTAAAGGCTCACTGCTGCTTTTCTGCTGTGAGAAACATTTTTGCAGGTTTGTTTTCCACCCTCTCTCCCTATTTGTATGCTGTTCTTATAGTTGGTGGCTTTGCAGTTGACCGGCCCTACTGTAAATTTGATCTGGAACACTCCCAGTCTAGTGTTATTACCTCATTCTACCTAATACAGGGAGAACATTTGAGAAGGCCAATCCACTTAGTTTCTGCTCCTCCTTTCTCTTTTTTCACTTAAAAAAATTCTAAGCTTGTTTCCTGCGGGTAGTCTAGTCTGGATACAGATTTGCTGTGTCCAGGACTGTTTGTGGGCTTCTGAGCCCCCAAGCCTTTCTGTGTTGGAGGGAAGCCTTCTAGCTTAATTTTGTTTCACAGAACTAGCCAGATTTTTAGTTTCAGCACTCAAGTCTGTTTCTTTGAGCTCAGCACTTGTTCAGATCTTGTTGTAAGCACTAAATAAGCCACAAATTACTACAGCACTCAACTTTCCTCACTTGTCTAGAGGAAAACAGTTTCTAGTACTTAACAAATAAGCACCTTTCCAGGCATGTCTAAGGGTCAGCACCCAGTGTTTTCTCCTGTCTACATGATGAATCTGGGCATCTTGGGGCAATGCAGCAATTGCCTCATGTACACAGACAACCCTCTCCTCCTACCACCCAACACTACAACCTGTGAGAGATGCACTTATATAGCCAAACTGGAAGCAAAGCTCTCTTCACTCAAGACTTGACTAGACAGTCAAGAGGAGAAGGTAAACACTTGCACCACACCACACTCATCACATAATCCTTCTAAACCTGCACCACCAAAACACATACACAGAAACACAAAACACACACCTACATTCATGGAGGCTCTCAGTAAAAACTTGCCCAAGCAACAGGGACATCCAAAGCAGAAACACAAGCAACTTCCACCCCCCCCCCCAACACAACCCAAATGACACATAGCCCACAAACTCAGTGTGCCACTCAACTACAGCCCATAAGGCATAACAACGTACCCAACACTCTAGTTATAGGCGATTCTATAGTCAGGCACACTGATGATGTTCCACTCACCAAGCTAAACAAGGAGAAAGTTACTGTCAGCTGTCTGTCAGGTGCCAGGATCCGCCACATAACGCACGCACTCAGGTCACTCCACAACAAGTACAAATATGACTCTGTCATTGTCCATGTTGGTGTGAATGACCTGAGACGTACCTCCCTGGACTACATGAAAAGGGACATGGAGGAGCTGTCCAATCTTGTAGCCCAGGCAGGTATGACCCTAGCCCTGAGTAGCATCCTGCCATCACCCAGAATGATAGCACAGTACAAGGACAAAATGATTGACTTCAACAATTGGCTAAACTTCTGGTGGGATCCAGTATTTGTCTGCCTGGGATGACATGATCGACAAACCACAATGCTTTGCCAGTGATGGCCTGCACATGTCCCCCCTGGGATTCCGGATACTGGCTAAGGCTCTAGTCATCCCTATAGTGCCTTTTTTAGGCAAGGTTCAAATGACAAATTCACCAGTGTAACAGGTACAAGCAAGCAGAATCTGAGGGTATTGCTACTCAATGCTAGAAGTCTAAACCACAAAATGCACTCACTTGAGGCACTCCTTAAAATGGAGAACATCGACATCTGTGCAGTGACAGAGACCTGGTTCAAGGCTCCAGAGAGTACCCCTGCATTATCAGGCTATAATTCATACCACACCTTTTGGCCACCTAACCAGGACCGAAACACTAAAGGTGGAGGCGTGTCCATATTCATTAAGGATATTCCCACCTCCAGGCTAGCTGCTCAGCATAATGCATCCGAGATTATCCAAGTGCAACTAACTCTGGGCAAGACCACAATTCAAACTGTAGCTTGCTACAGATCACCCACCATGCCCCAGTATTTCTACTCCTCATTTCTTGATACACTGGAAAATATTAGGCTACAACCTAACACCCTAATAATGGGTGATTTCAACTACCCCACCATTAACTGGGAAAACTACTCATGTACCAACTCTTGTGCTCAATATTTTCTGGAATTCATAAATTCCAATGCCTTGGATCAACTTATCCACACCCCCACCAGGGGCAGCAATATCCTAGACCTGGTTATTACCAACATGGGCAACTGGTGCTCCACACCAGAGGTCAATTCCTCATTGTTCAGATCCGACCACAAGCTAATTATCCTAGACATCCACATCCCACCCCCACCCCCACCCCCCCATTAGGGAAACCACGGTAAAAATTTTCTCCAAAGCCAACTTCACACTTCTTAAGACAGAAGTGGCAAACTTCACGACACCCATGCTGACGGACAATAGAGGTATGACTGCTGAATCCTACACAAATGCACTTTATAAGCACTTACATGAGTGCATGGATCGTGCAATCCCTAACAGAGCCAAGATGCTATCCTCCAAAAAAAGGAAGCCGATCTGGTGGTCCCCTGCCATGAACAAACTCTACAACAGAAGAAAGAAACTGTTGCAAAAAAGAGTAAAATCCAATGATTGGAGGAACTCCCTGGTCAGCCTCAGTAAGTAGCTGAAATCTCGCATAAAATCCTCCAAAGCTAGTTACGAAAACAAAATCACCACTGACTCTAAAGACAACCACAAAGCATTCTATAGCTATGTCAAGAATCTCAATGGCAACACTCAGATCTGCTCTGAGTTACAGCACAATGGCACTAAATATACAGAACCAAATGATATTGCCAACATCCTGGCAGATAGGTTCAGTGCTAACTTTACACCCCCCCATGCCCTAAAGGGCCCATCTCTATACTGGAAGAATGCAAAGTTCCTGTAATCATGGCTGCACAGGTGAAAAAACACACTCTCCAAAGCCAAGAACACAGCATCCATGGGACCTGACAACATCCCAGGCTGTGTTCTACATGAACTACAGAACGAACTGGCACCCCACCTAAGTACCATGTTCAATCATAGCCTCACCGCAGGCTATGTGCCCACTGAATGGTGCAGAGTGACAGTTATCACTCTCCACAACCCTGGAAACTACTGCCCCATTAGCCTAATGAGCCTGGTCTGCAAGGCTATGGAACGTATAATCATGGAACTTTTAAACAATGACATTGGTAATCTCCAAACTCAGGACCCCACCCAGTTCCGGTTTGTAAAAGGCAGATCATGCCTCCTAAACCTGATAGACGTCTTTGAAGCAGTCACTAAAGGCGTAGATGAGAGTAAGGTGGTTCACACAGCCTATCTAGATCTTGCCAAGGCTTTTGACACCATCCCCCACTCTGGAATTATAGATAAACTCACTAAACTAGGTATAAATTCCTGTGTCACAGGATGGGTTGCCAACTGGCTCACTGACAGAAACCACACTGTGAAAGTAGCAGACTCCAAATCCAACTTCAGACCAGTGACAAGTGGAGTACCACAGGGTTCAGTCCTGGGTCCTCTCCTGTTTGGTATCTACTTCTCTGAAGTACAGGCTAACACAGAAGGTCTTTGGCTAACGAAGTTTGCTGATGACTGCAAACTAGGAACCATAATAAAAACTCCAAAATATGTGGATATCCTACAAAAGGGCCTCACTGAGACAGATGCCTGGTGTCAAAGCCATGGCCTCAAGCTCAATGTCAAAAAGGGCATTGTCATCCCTTTTGGTACAAACTCTGTACCCATGAACTACCACATAGGCGGTAGTCTACTTAACACTGAAAGTGTGATGAGACTTTGGGACACAAGTGGACAGTAGTCTCTCCTTTGATAATCACATCACCACAGTAGTCAAGAAATCCTTCTATGTGGCACACCTCATCACAGAAGGTTTCTCATCCAGGATAAAAGAGGTCATTGTTCCCCTCTACTCATCACTCATTAGACCCATTATAGAGTACAATGCCCCTTTTGGTATGTACCTCACAAGACATCTACAACAACTGGAATGGCCGCAGAAATACCACACAAAGAGGATTACCGGCCTCAAACAGATGCCCTATGCAGACCATCTCAAAAAACTGCAGCTTTACTCTGTAGCATATCGCCTACTCAGAGGCGATCTCTGTCTAACACATAAAGCTATGTCAAACCTAGAGATTTTGGACATGCTCCACTTAAAGAAATCCCAGTCCCTCCAAGCTACATGATCTAGGGACCTAAACCTTGTCATCACAGTAAACAGAACATGCTGTAGGGATAGATTCTTGTCCCAGAGACTTCCCATACTCTGGAACAAACTACCTATCTATATCAAACAAAGCTCCTCATTAGCACTCTTCAAGATAAATCTGGATGATTGGATGGGAGATAGGAAATTCACCCCGAGGATCACTTCTGTGGCTCTGCTCGACAGTGGCACAGGAACATAATTTTCTTGGGTGGCGAAAGCCAGGGTACCTTTTGGCTAGGCTTATATAGGCCCTAGGGCCAATAGCTTAGTACCTACCTATGAACCATGTTGGAATGCCAATATCAAGTTATTTAACAAAATAAAAGAAAAACATAGCAAAAACTAGGAATTGCAATGCCCAACAAGGCAAAAGAGAAATCATCAAACTAAATATGCAACTCAGGAGTCTAATAAAATCCACCAAAGCCAAACTTCAGGTAAATGTAGCCTCATCAGCAAAGGACAACAGTAGAACCTTCTCCAGCTATGTCAGCAGCCTCAAAGGTAATACATAACAGCATGCTGAACTTATTGAAAATGGAATTCCCTGTACATAACAGTAGGATATAACAAACTTGCCCAGTGAATGGAGAAATACAACAGGTATCCCTCTGCACAAGGGCAAAGCATCTACAGACCAATAAGTCTGACTAGTCTCATATATAAGGCAATGAAACAATAATCATGGGTACTATAAATAAAGAATGAAATTGTCATGCACTGGAACTAACAAAGTTGGGATTTGCAAAGGGCAGATCATGCTTGCTCAACCTGGTGGACTTCTTCAAGAAAGTTGCCAAAGTTATGGTTGAGCGAAACATGGTACACAATGCCTATCTTGACCTGGCCACAGCATTTGACACTATTTCTTATTTAGGTATTGTCAACAAACTCACAGAACTAGGAGTAATTTACTGTGTCACCAATTGGATAGCCAACTGTCTGGACACAGAAAGTCAGGATATGGGAGTCTACCTCCAAAAAAAGGCCAGTAACCAGGCCCAGTCCTTCAAGCCTTAGTGTTCAGGCCATACCATTTTGGCATCTACATTCTGGAAATCAAACTTAATGTTAAAGGCTTTTAGTCAACCAAGTTTGTGGATGACTGCAGGCCTGGAATAGTTACAGAATATCCCAATGACAATAGTATTTTCAAAGAGGGCTTGTCAGAAACTAATAATTGGTACCAGAGCCAAGGTCTAAAACTGAATAACAAAAATGCATAATAGTATCTTTGAAAAGTCAGCACACCTTGGAAATTAACACAGAGACAATACAACTCTAAGAGGAGACCCAGTAGTCAGAGACTTGGGAGCATGTCTAGATAGTGACCTGGCTTTTGATTGCTGTGTGTTTACAAATAGAAGGCAATCAACCTATATTGCACAATGCATTAGCAAGAGCACAAAGGTCCAAAGATGTCATTATCCTGCTGTTCTCACCCCTCATTTGACGAGTTGTAGTGTATAAATGCTCCCTACAGAATACACCTTTAACAGGCATATGCAACAAATGAAATGCCCACAGAGGTTCCTTACAAAAAGAATATAAGGCATAAACCACATGGAATAAATGGACCACCACAAAGCCTTACCTTTATACTCAGTCTCCTACAGATTACTGAGAGGTGAAATGTGCCTGGTTTACAGGGTGTCACCTGATCCAGTATTGAGGGACTTACTGCACATCAACAAGTCTGACAGCATTGGAAATACCTGATCCAAGTATCTAAACGTTGCTTGTATCACAAACGGAACATGTTTGGGGGTCAGATGTGTCTCAGATTCTAACTCTACTTTGAAACAAGCTTCCCACCCATGAGAAGCAGAGTTCATCCCTCACTTTATTCAAATGTAGCCTTAAGCAATGGATGGGAAAGTGATATTTTTTCTTTTAACTCACACATGTTCCCCTATTGGACAAAGACAGCTTACAGATGTTCTTCCATCTAAACACAACTATATGCCCCTGAATAATTTATCTTGTCAATTACATATAGGGATATTGTCAAAGGAAAAATCAAAGATCAATGCAGCCAAGGTTCAGTTAAGGTTTCTTTATTCTTGTACAAGGAGACAAAAATGCAGTTCAGACGTTTGTCTGACATTATACAGAAAATACTTCATTATTATACTGTTTTCTAAGCCATTGCCCTCTAAGCTGACGTAATAAAATACAACTCTTAGCATTGTTCTAAGACAGGTGTTTACTAAGTTTTTCTGCTGATATAGCAAGTATAAACTTCCCATGTGAAAATTTCCTAAGATATCAACGTGGCCTCGCTAACTGCCGGTCTGTAACAATTCACTCATATTTCAGTGTTGCAATTAGTGATTCTTTCCTGCTTTGAGCACAAAGCATATTCTGATTTCAGCCTATAATCTTATCTACAGCTGCAGTATGAACAAGGTTATTTGCTTAAGTCTAGTAACATTTCAGAATACTGTATTGTTCCTTTTCCTAACATTAGCAAAATCATCTGTTTCTCAGTGTATGAACAGGGTCCTTCACTGAGCTGTCAAGGAGCAAAGTCAGAAAGTACATGCAATTATTTTCAAGCCTGTAGCAGAATAAATGTGTTAACCCTTTTAGGCTCCTAATGCAGCAAGCATAATGCTAATACATATATGAATACTTTTTACTATATATGTGAATACATATTTCTCTCACATTTCCCCCCATTAACACTTTTATTCTCTTCAAAAGCATAAACAGTTAATTTCTTCCCCCAACCTCTTCCACGTCGGATTTGCGGTTAGGTAAGTCATATAGTTTAAACTTCTGAAAGCATTTCATTTTCCAGCAATTTATCAACTTCAGTGTTTTGATACAAGGTTTCAGATACTGACATGTCTATCAATTCTTTAATCAGTTTTTTCATGCAGGGTATGCCACAACGCGCACACACTCCCAACAGGAGTATTCCCACACAGACTGCTATTAATATGTTCATTATGAAAGTACCCCACCCCCCAAACAGATTCTGGAAAAAGTCCGTCAGTGGGTTGGGGCCTGGTTTGGTCATAGTCGACACTTGCTGTATCACCTCAAGGTGGTCATTAATCTCATGCTGGTAATCAGGGATATATGCACAACATTCTTTTTTGATTAAAGCGCACCACCTCTTGCCGCTAGGGTGAAGTCGAGAGCCATACGATTTTGGAGTACTACAGTTCTCATAGCATTCAGTTCATCAGTTATCAAATCAAGAGCAGAAAAAGTTGCATTACTCATTACTTCAAGAAGTTTGGACAGTTTTTGCAGCTCCCAAATTGATTTTGCTGCTCCATATGCTGGTAATATGCCTGCCCACGATATGACAGCATCACTCAAGTCCATGTGCGTCAGCTTGGTACCCATGGTATGATGGTCCTTCCAGCCCGCCTCAATTCATCCCACTGGATTCTCAGGCTTTCTGACAGGTTTCTTGGCTACATCTCGGGTGTTTCGAATATTTCCCTGAGGCAAAACTGCAGTGTGCCACATGGCCGGAACCAGGTACCCCAAAAAACAACTGCTGGACCAATTCTCAGGTAATCATTTATATGCTTTTTTATTACACACAAAATAACAATCCTCTACCTTAGTAGTTACTTTACTGAGATATGGCTGCCCTGCATGAAACATTTTCCTATGTATTATAGACAGTTGCTTAAAAAGAATAGGATTATGATGTATATCCCTAACAGTCTTTTGCATGGACTCAAGAAATGAGTCATAATTTGAATTACAAACTGTACCCATTTTGTTTGCTTTGGTATAACATTTATAATGTACAGTCTCATAAACCAAGTTTTCCCAGGTCTCATTGACCCCTAGGGGGACCGCAGTCATTAATAACCCACCGTATGCTGTTGGTATGGCTGTACGAATCCAGCAATTTGAAACATTAAAAGTCTCAGCATACACACGTGTAATCGCCTGATAAAGTTCGGGTGCCAGTCTATGGGTGACTCATCACGTTTATTCAGTTCAGCTGATGTGGCCGAAAAAAGGATAGGCCACAGCAAAAATATTATTGTCATCAGTGCAATCAACAGGATAACCATGCAATACTTCTGGGGTTGTTCTGCAGTCCTGTTTGCTCTAGATTTTGTCATGTTTAGTCTTTTTGTGGAACAGCAAGATTTTTATCTAGCTCAAAGATTTTGCAAAGTTTACAGTGTATCAAATGGATCCAAGAGGATTTTTCATCAATCTTGACTGCCGTGGGTGTCGACAAGAGGACCTGGTATGGTCCCTCCCACTTTGGCGAACTCCAATGTTTATGTTTTGTAGTCTTTACCCAGATTCAGTTTTCTGGGACTACTGTCGCTTCCAACGGTTGATTCGACTCTTTACCTGAAACAGAAAACTGCAAAAAGATGTTTTAGTATAATTTTTTAAATCCATATGTAGTGAATACCTGGTTGACTAACTGTACCATCCCCCCTGTTGAGACATGGCATTGCCCATGGCTCAACAAAGCTGCATATTTAAATAAATTAGATGGCAACATTGGTTTTCCCTCTTTGGAGATGTACAGTCCTTCCTTGAGGAGTGCTCCTCGCCTGTCCCACTTTTGTTTCTCAGCTCGTGTAGTGTCTGCATTGTTTTTAACATTTCTAAGTCTAAAATCTCAGAAGGTTGTAATTCCTCGTTCAAAAGAAATGCTTCTGAGGCTGCTTGCTTTGCAGCTATGTCAGCTCTAGCATTACCTTTTGAAATCCTATCTTGTTGCTTGGTATGAGCTATGCATTTACAAATAGCTACTTTTTGAGGTAACTGAATTGATTTTAACAAACCTAAAATAAACTGTGCATGATTAATCGGTTTACCAGTAGATAATACTACTGAGGCTGAAGCCTGCACTGCCATTGCGGCAGCAACTACTGCTTGTACACAGTGGGGCAAACACCGCGCCACTGGGTCCAGTTGTGATGAATAGTAAGCAATGGGGCGTTGCTTGTCCCCATGCTGTTATGTCAACACTGACGTCATATAACCTTGCTTACAATCTACAGTTTGGAAAAAACATTTATGATAGTTTGGTAATCCTAAGACTAATGAGGATGCTATCAATTGTTTCAGTTTACAGAAAACTAATTCTGCTTCTGGTGTCCATTGTAACATATCTTGTGCTGCCATAGGCTTCTGAAAGATCAGGTTGTTCAACAGTGCAGATTCCAAAGCATAATTTGGGATCCAGCTCCCACAAAAATTAGTTGTACCAAGAAAGGACATCATTTCCTTCTTGGGTGTTGGTGCTTGTAAGATTGCTATTTTCCTGTCTTCATCTAATGTCCTACCCTATTTGGATATTACATATCCGAGGTATTTAAATTGTTTTCTCCAAAGTTGCAATTTGTTTTTGCTTACTTTGTGTCCTTCAATGGCTAAGAATTTCAATAATGTTATAGTGTCTTCCTTACAATCTTGCTGGGTAGGGGCTGCCAGCAGGATATCATCAACATAAAGTAAAATCTGACCACCTTTCGGTGGGGTAAACCCCGCCAAGTTACTTGCCATCTCTTGTGAGAATATCATTGGACTTTCACAATATCCCTGTGGTAGTCACGTATATGTATACCGCTTCCCCTGAAATGTAAATGCAAACCAATACTGGCTTGTCAGGGTGTATTGGTATTGCAAAGAACGCATTGCTAATATCTGCCACAGGAAAATATTTGTGTTGAGGCTTCAAATTATTTAATAGGGTATGTGGATCTGGCACTGTAGGTGCCCTTGATATTACTGCGTCATTTACAGCTTGCAAATCCTGGACCATACGCCATTCTCTGTTTGCTTTCTTAACTGGAAATAAGGGTGTGTTACATGGTGAATCAGGAGATTCCACCAGTAATCCTTCCTTAAGTAAAGCTGCTATGATAGGTTTAATACCTGCTTCTGCATCTTTTCTTAAGGGGTACTGCCTTTTCTGTGGTCTAAAGGTTGATTTTGGTGTGATGGTAACTGGTCCTGCTGTACGAATAAGTCCTACATCTGATTTCCCTATTGACCAGAGGGTCTCTGGTATGTCTAATAAAGCTTTTTCTTCCTCTTCTAGTAAGAGTGTTTCTCAGCTGCCCTCACTTGACTGCAAGTGTACAGCTGGGTGTGTCTGTGTGCTCCAATTTAATTTCTGTCTATGTACTCCTTGTTCTGACAGTTCTAATTCTGTCTGCTTTTCCCATTTTGTGACTTTTTCTCCTAGGTCTGCCCATTTCACATCTTTGTCTTTAGTTAAACTAACATGTGGTAATCGATTTGATTTATAAAGTGCAAAGAACTCCTGGAGCAATGAGCAGCTAACTACACTGTTCCCTTTCATGTCCCAGTACAGATTACGCAATACTAATCTGTTCGCACGGTTTTTAAACAATTTTACTCATATTCTTTGTCAGGTCCTGGTGTATTACAATGCAACAGGTGTTGTACATCAATGCACAGGGAGGGGAACTTACTGATAGCCACATTCACTAACTCTTCAGTTATTGCCCCAGGACCAGTCGTAACCAAGTCCTGGCTATACCAATAAAATGTTTTACCCTCCGATTGCACTGCAAAAGTGTTCATTTGTCGTTGTGCTTCCATACCCTGCATGGTTGGAACTACTGCTATGCCAAATAGTTGCATAAGATCTCTGCCCAAAAGGTTCACTGGGCATTTTGCAGAAACAACAATTTTGCTTTTCTGGGTTAATCCTGAAACAGGATCTGTTATTGCAATATTATGGGAGAGAGTCTCCCGATACAGCTGTCCATTAGCTGCTTTCACCAAAATGTAATCATGTGACTCTGACTTCTCTGGTAGTTTGGAGGGGTGTACCAGGGTTCATGATGCCCCTGAATTGCACAGAAACTTGACTTCCCTCCCCTCTACCAGAAGTGTAACTTCTGGTTTCGTGTCTGCCAAATAGAGCTTCAAGTTCAACAAGGCTAAGTCTAATATTTCATTTTCTTTGCTATCGGTAGCTTCCTGCAATTCCTCTATTTCTCCTATGACATTCTCTGCTCTCTCTCTCACATTCTCATTTGTCCTTTCTCCATTATTCCCATCTAGTGATTCTTGACTACCATATAGTCAGTCCTCATCTTCTTCATTCTTATCCTTCATCGCTGCCTTCTTATTTTTCTTGCAATCCTTTGCCATATGTGCCTTTTTACTGCATTTAAAACATTCACCCCTTTTCTTTCTCCCTTCAAAGTCCTCTGATCGCTGATCAGATTGTTTATTTCCCTGGGCATTCTTCTTGCCCTTCTTTCCGGACTGTACTAAATAAACTTCTCCGTCATTTACAGCGAATACTTGGGCTTTCTTTTTCTTTTTGTTATTAAAATGCCTTTTGGCATGCCTAGCATATTTACGCAGTGACTGTAATCTGCTTGTACGATGGTCTACCATATGCTTCGTTATAAAACTACTTATGGGTTCCATGCTGCCTTTTAAAAATGCATTCTTTAACTGCTGCTCATATGGGGAATCTTGTGTCTGGTCTTCAGGAGCCGGCATTCCACAATGGCTATTAAAACATTCTATTAATCTGGCATAATACCTATCAACAGTTTCACCTTTTTGTTGGATGCATTGATTAATGCAAATACAGTCTGCCCTAGGTTTCCATTTTTCAGAAATTCGGTCTGTTAGACCCTTCACTCTGTTGTCTAACTCTGCGCTGTTATGTGGGAGGGGCTTAAGTGCAGTTTCACGGGGATTCCAGTTGCCACTGATCATATGCCAATCTGGATCTACTCTTTGTCTGACAACTTTTTCTGAGGATTTTTCTAGTTTACCATCAAATTCATATTTATTAACCCATTTCGTGTAGTATTTAACGTTATCGGCATGTCGTGACCGCATGTATTCTGCGTCTTCAGTTAACAGCGGATTTTGGGGTTGTTTTGTACATTTATTACCCATTTTGACCTAACCTTATGAATGTTATGTAACCCTTCCTGTTTTTTAACGTGGTACCATGAAGATTTTATATTCCCTTCAGACTATCTGCCTACTTATTCTGCTTCCCTGATCTATGACAAGATAGCAATTTTTCTGTCCCTGGATTTACATAAAAAATCCTGACTGAACAAATACAATCAAGTCCCTGATCTAAAACAGAAAAAAGTCCCTGATTTATGACAAGATAGCAATTTTTCTGTCCCTGGATTTACATAAAAAATCCTGACTGAACAAATACAATCAAGTCCCTGATCTAAAACAGGAAAAAGTCCCTGATCTATGACAAGATAGCAATTTTTCTGTCCCTGGATTTACTTAAAAAATCCTGACTGAACAAATACAATCAAGTCCCTGATCTAAAACAGAAAAAAGTCTCTGATCTATGACAAGATAGCAATTTTTCTGTCCCTGGATTTACATAAAAAATCCTGACTGAACAAATACAATCAAATCCCTGATCTAAAACAGAAAAAAGTAGAATCCCCTTACCTGAGCCTCAGCAATTGATCACCCTGGTCCGATTGAAACCTGCTCGTCAGCCGCAGATCAGAAAGTGGCCGGCCTCTGTTTATATGACAATTCAGTCGGAGGTCTTTTCAAATAAGAAGAACCATTTCGGTAACTTCTTCCCTATGGATTTCAGCCACCAGGCCTGTCTGATCCAGGTCAACCAAGAGGCTTCCGGTCAAAGAAAGACCAACTTGTCAAAGGAAAAATCAAAGATCAATGCAGCCAAGGTTCAGTTAAGGTTCCTTTATTCTTGTACAAGGAGACAAAAATGCAGTTCAGAATTTTGTCTGACATTATACAGGAAATACTTCATTATTATACTGTTTTGTAAGCCATTGCCCTCTAAGCTGACATAATAAAATACAACTCTTAGCATTGTTCTAAGACAGGTGTTTACTAAGTTTTTCTGCTGATATAGCAAGTATAAACTTCCCATGTGAAAATTTCCTAAGATATCAACGTGGCCTCGCTAACTGCCGGTCTGTAACAATTCACTCATATTTCAGTGTTGCAATTAGTGATTCTTTCCTGCTTTGAGCATAAAGCATATTCTGATTTCAGCCTATAATCTTATCTACAGCTCCAGTATGAACAAGGTTATTTGCTTAAGTCTAGTAACATTTCAGAATACTGTATTGTTCCTTTTCCTAACATTAGCAAAATCATCTGTTTCTCAATGTATGAACAGGGTCCTTCACTGAGCTGTCAAGGAGCAAAGTCAGAAAGTACATGCAATTATTTTCAAGCCTGTAGCAGAATAAATGTGTTAACCCTTTTAGGCTTCTAATGCAGCAAGCATAATGCTAATACATATATGAATACATGTTTTACTATATATGTGAATACATATTTCTCTCACAGATATATGGCTAGGTTTAAAAATGCCTCTTGGGGCCATTAGCTTAGTAATCACCTGTGAACATGTGAACACATACAGCTATACTGTAAATGCAGATGGCATTACTCTAAGGCTAGAGGTAGATGCAAAATAATCAACCAAGATGTTAAGATTCTGGTAGACCACATAGATGTGGTGTCAAAGCTTATTTTTTAGTGTTCGTAAATGGCATGGATCCAGTCTCTTGAGTTGCCCCGCAACTAAATTGTTATGGGTTATATGGTCATTGAATAATATAATATGAAACATGGACAAAGAGACAGACTTGACAGACTATTAATTAAATACACCAGTTCTTCCGAAGAACCGTTAACATTGGAAATGTACATTGGGCAGAGGGAAAACTTCAGTAACCTATTTGGGCAGTGGAATGGCTTTTCATTTGAGAAAGAAAGGCAACTGGTTCAATACTTTGTCTCCCTACCTCCCAACTGTCCAGATTTTCTATGAATGTCCAGATTTCTGCATGTTATTCTTTTGTTTGTTTCCATAAAATTTGTGTTTTTTGGCAAATCATTGATGATTGAAGTCATAAAATGATGAAATGGATGATGCAAATTTGAGTTTCTGTATGAACCTGATCTCTTCATTTTAGAGATCGGCTTATTACACTCAGATCCAACATCTATACCCCTCCCCCAACTCCAAGCACAACAGCAGCAAAAAAAAAAAATCCATTCCTTCTTCTGGCACATCAACCAGGTGGCCAGCTTCATGACATCCTCGCTTCTTGCCCCAGCCATTCAGGTCCCATTTCTGTGCCCTGCCTCTGATCCCCCTTCTGCTCCATGCATATATGTAATAAAAAATTACTTTTAAACAGTTCCTACAGTTTATTCCCTGTATGCATGGAGCACTATAGAACTCATGTATTAGTTTAAAAACAAAAAGTCTTCTTTTAAACTGTAGCAAACTGCTTACTACAACTGTAGCAAACAGTTGCTACAGTTTATACCCTGCATGCACAGAGCACTATAGCACTCATGTCTTAGTTAAAAAAAGAAACACTTTTTCCATTAAACTGTAGCAAATTGCTTGCTACAAATGCATGCCTAGATGGTGACCTGGCCTTTGATCACACATGGAGAGCTGTAGTGCTCAGGTTTCACTGAAAATGCAATACCAGCTTTTAAAAGTTGGTATTGCACTAAACAGAGAGAGAGAGATCATGATGAAGGATGGGTGATCACACCCCTAACCCTTTGCATCCGGGGCAATTGCCCTTCTCACCCTGCCCTAGCTGCACTTCTGGGTACAATGAGTATAAAGTGCTAGAACTATCAAATGGTTGAGCACTAGGACATTGAAAAACTATAAAATCTAAAAGATTAAAACATAAATAAATAAAACAATGAAAAAGAAAAAAAAATATTTTGCCCAGAAGGCAAGTTCTTCTGCATCCTCCATATGGGAGCTGTGCCAAAATATCTCCTGCAGCTTATATATACTAACTCCAAGACTGCACTACAGTGGGGAAAAAGCAAATTCCCATTCTCCACTGTACCACAATATTGCACATAGAAAGACTGACAATTTTCGGGTTTTAAACATTCATTAACATTTGCTGGGCTTTTCAGTGCTCAAAAGACTGATAGCTTAAGCAGCTGAACATAACCCATAGAATATTTTATTGCTTGGAGTTAGCTCAACATCAGAGGATTCTTCAGCATGTGATTCAAAAGGTGTTATAACACATAGGTTCATAGGTTCATTGGTTTATACTAGGCTATCTGCCCTAAGGCATTTATAAGCCTAGCCCAAAGTTTTGTGGCTTACGCCACCCCTTATATGAAAAAATACTGTGCCCATTAGTTTGTTGTGCCTCTGTCCAGCAGTGACACAGAGATGATTCCCGGGATAAACCTACGATCTCCCATCCACAGGTCAAGATTTCTCTTGAACAGAGCCAGCGAGGTGCTCTGCCTCACATGGACTGGGATTTTATTCCACAGCATAGGAGTCTCTGGTGATAAATCTATCCCTCCAGCATGTCCTATTTATATCCGTGCTAAGGTTTAAGTTGCTTGCTCTAGTGGTTTTGGTGGATTTGGATTTTTGAGGTGGAGCATGTCCATTAATTCCGGGTTGGACATGGCCTTGTATGTCAGGCACATGTCACCTCTGAGCAGACGGTATGCAACTGAATAGAGCTGGAGTTTCTTCAATCTGGCAGCATATGACAGATTTTGGAGTCCCTTTATCCTTTTGGTGAGGAACTTTTGGGGTCTCTCCAATTGCTGCAGATGTCGGGTGAGATACATCCCAAATGGGGCATTGTACTCGATCATTGGTCTGATAAGTGAAGAGTACAGGGGAACAATGACCTCAATAGATCTGGATGTGAATCCCTTCATGATCAAGGTCTTTCTAACCACTTTAGCAACTTAGCAACGTGAGTGTCAAAAGAAAGGCCACTGTCAACCTGGGTCCCCAGGTCCCTGATAACCTCTTCTGTGCTTAGTGGATTGCCACCTATATGGTAGCTTGGGGTTACCTTGTTTTTCCCAAAGGGTATGACTATACATTTTTGGCATTTAACTTCAGGCCATGGCTCTGGCACCAGCTATCTGTTTCCGTGAGTCCTTCTGAAGGATATCCCACTATGGCAGTTTACAGTTGTCAGCAAACTTTGTCAGCCAAAGTCCTCCCATGTTGGCCTGAACTTCTGAGAAGTAGATGCCAAACAATAACACCACTTGTGACATAGGGACCAAGACACCACTTGTGACCGGCTTAGAGTCTGACATAGCGCCAGCAACTGTAACCCTGTGGGTTCTGTCCTTAAGCCAGTTTGCAACAAGTTACTGTGATGATAGTATATATGGGACGTCTGAAATAGACTATGATGAACAGATTAATAGAGAAGAACATACTGCGGTACAGAACTTATTTGTGTGCTGTATTAACACTTCTGTCCTCATACTGACTTTAAAGCTAATCTGTAGGCTGCTTAATTCCTTGTTGTTGTTAATTGCAAGCTTCTCTGCCCGGTCACCCAACAGCCACACCTCCCCTGTATCCTGTAGTCAAAGTATAGTCCCTCTCTTGCGTTAACCTTACCTACCCTAGCCAAATAGATCATCTTTCTAGTCCTAGTCTAGCCTTCCCCAGAAACTACCTCTGCTGTAATTCATCTGACTGTCCACTAGGTGGCACCTTTTCCCTATCTTTATTTATATCCCTCCATCCCAGAAAATACTCATACTACTGTATGCTGTCTACACCCTTCCTACTATCGACCCTTCACACAACCCTGTTCTGTTTTAATTACCCACTTTCCACCTTTATATACTCCCATTCTACTACTTATTCACTCTATACCAATCTCAAATTAACTTACCTCTAACAGTCAGCATTCCACTGATTGTTCACCTTGGCTGTTTCACTCACTTGTCTCTACCCACTCCGTTCACCCTGCGGGCTCACTCTGATCCTCTCCCTGCCCCCAATTTCCACCTGCCCCCAGAGGTCCTACATTTATTCCTGTTAACCACACCCCCATCATATCTGCTCCAATCTATAAACACACCTTATTACTACTTCCCACCCTTCTTAACAAATCACCTCACCTGGCCATATTATATTACCTCCTTGTGTTTCTTGTAACAACTTCCTAACTGTTAATACTACCTATCCCCTTTTATTCCACATGTTATACTAAGATAATAGCTAAATTATCCATTCCATAGCAAACAAAATTTTTAATCCTGGCCTCTCTCTTACCTCCTCTATTACCTATCTATTAACCTCCTATGAACAACCATTATACCCCAAACTTCTCTTCCCCTCCAAATTCACTTCCACACCACTACTAGCTATCTCCCAAACCCACATCAACATCACAACTAGACCCTGCTACTTACAAGCCAAATATCATAGATTGGCCCATATAAAGTACATCAATCTACATATTAGAAAATCACTTTACTATTTCTGTAAATTTCACAACCCTATATATAGAATATACCTCCAAGCCCTGCTAGATGGGGACATTCATCCTAACCCTGGCCCAAACAATACTCCACCCACTGAACAAAGCAACTTTAACATTACTAGTACACAAGCCCCTATTAAACCTTCTAACTCACTTTATATAGCACATCTTAACATACGTAGCATTAACAACAAAATTGCCCACCTCCACGCCCTCTTAGATATCCACCTATTTGACATCCTATGTTTATCTGAAACATGGCTAAAACCTACAATTAATGACAATGAAGTCACCCCACCTGGTTACAATATCCTCAGATTAGACCGTAAAAACAAAAAGGGAGGGGGGTAGCAATCCTTTATAAAACAGAGCTACAAGTTGCCACTGCAAACTTTAGTCCACCTCTATACAATAATGCGGAAATCCTCATTACCAAACTTTAGGTCAACACATGTAAATCCATAAACATTGCTTGTATCTACCTTCCCCCTGGAAATAACACTAATATCCTTGAAAATATTCTAAACTGGCTGTCTATTAATCTTCCACAAGAAACTTTAGTCCTTGGAGACTTTAATATAGACTGGAAGTCCTACCACCCATATTAACCTATATGGCTTCTCAGAAGCCATTACCTTTCCAACCAGGATCAATAAAACCAATAACAAAGAAAGCACCTTAGATTGGATTCTTACTAATTCTCCTCTTCAAACATACAAAGTAGGAACCCTGCCCGATGATCTAAGTGACCACTCACTAACATATATCATCAGACACAAAACCAACATAACTTACCCAAATACCTTTAGGACAATACATACCAAAAAAACATTTTAACCCAGAACTATTCCAATTAGAACTTAAACACTGCAACTGGTTACCGCTAAAACCCCTCCCACTAGATGAAGCAGTGGAATACTTTAATTCCACATTCGTAGCCATCCTTGACCACCATGCCCCATCACGCTCCATTAGAAATAAGGCTAAACCTGCCCCATGGCTCACAATAACTACCAGGCAAAAAATCCTCCTTAGAAACAAATCTTGGGCTAAATGGCACACTACTAAGAATTCTACAGACCACCAATACGTGAAACAACTTAGAAATACAAAAAAAAAGCTATCCTCTTAGATAAAAAATAACTTTTACTTCCAGCTACAACAAACTCATCAAAAGAACCCACAAAAGTTTTGGTCTAGCATTAACACACGACTACACCGAGGCCAGTCTATTACACCTAACCCCAAGGCTCCAACCTTGAGAATCCAAAACAAACTGCCAATGCCTTCAATTCTTTTTTTACAGATGCCATCCGGACTCTTGCTAGTCAATTATCTCTAGGTACCTCTAATCTAGCAAACTCACTTACTTGCCCACTTCCATCATTTCAGTTACAATCTGTTTCTACTTCCTTTATTTGCTCTCTTCTCCAAAAACTAAAACCTACCACCCCCTCTGCTGACCAACTACCAGCAGAATACCTGCAAAAAAGAGCCAAAGCCATGGTCTTCCCCATTTCCATACTGATAAACAGAACCATAATAGAAGGAACTATCCCATCAATCTGAAAAATCTCTCACATCATCCCCCTACATAAAGGTGGTAACTCCAATGACTTTTCAAACTATCGTCCAATAGCTTTACTCTCCCCACTGGCAAAAATAATGGAAAAATGCGTCCATAACAACTACTTAACCATCTTATCCAAAATAACTTACTCGCCAACTGTCAACATGGATTTAGACCATTCCACAGTACCACCACTGCACTGCTATCCTTTACAGACTGCATAAATAAAAACCGTAACAACAATATTCTCTCCTCTTCAGTCTTTATAGATTTATCTAAAGCTTTTGACATGGTTAATCACCAGCTCCTTTTAAATATACTGAAATGCCTTTCTCTTGAACCTTCACCCTTAAATTGGTTCAAATCTTACTTAGACAATAGACAGCAGGCTGTAATATGGGACAACAATCTATCTACACACCTCCCCATTTCCCTTGGTTTTCCTCAGGGCTCCATATTAGGCCCACTGCTATTTTCCATTTTTATTAATGACCTTCACTTAGCAATTCCTCATGCAACCTGTATTCAATACGCAGATGACTCCACTATAATTTGTTCAGCTAATTCTCCTTCTGAGCTACACTCCCTTACCCAAAAAGCATTTAATACAGTAGAACAATGGTTTTTAAACTGCTGCCTCCTACTGAACCCTAAAAAAACTAAACTTCTACTTTTTACTCCAACCCGTAAGTCAACCCCTGCTTACTTCACACTCATATCTAAGAACAGCACTCTCATATCTCCTGACCCAACCCCCAAACTTTTAGGAATAACTATAGATAGCAACCTTAACTTTGATACTCACATTAACAGTACAATAAAAACAGTCAACAAGAAATTGGGATCCCTCTATAGAATCAAACCCTTTCTTGCTCCATTAGCCAGGACCGCTATAGCCAGAACTCATTAATCTCCACTCTACTCTATGGTTCACCTATATACACTAATCTTTTCAAAAAACAACCTCAACAAACTAGCAATTTCCTATAATAATATTGCTAGATTTGCCACTGGCTCTCCTTTTAGAACTCATCATTGTAGCAACCTAAAACAATTAGGATGGCTAGAGTTCCAAAATCAGCTTCTATTTCACCAGCTTGCTATTACCCATAAGAGCCTGTATCACCCCACCAATACACCTATACTCACTACTCTCATAACCCCCTACAACAATCTTAAGAATCTAAGCTACTCTAATAAACTACTTATTAGTACTAGCAGATCAAACAACTTAGCAGGAGATTCTTTGTTCTCTAATTCTGTAAGAAAACACTGCAACCAACTTCCCACTGAACTCCTATCTGTGTCCTCAATAACACTTTTTAAACAGAAACTAAAACTATTTCTTAGTACTCATTGGTTATGCCCTTGTACTAACCCTGACTAACTGTTTTACTTTATACCTATGTATACTTTTCACCTAATATTAAACTGCACTAACTACTGACTTCTCCTTAGTGATCCATATAAATCATGTTTTCCAATTTAATTCTATGTATATATGTATAACGTAAACAACTTTTTGTATATTAACTTTACTATTTGTATTATGCTCACCATTAATTTTGTACTTTTTTAATAACAGCTGCATCAAGCTTGTACTGCTACAACAGTATTGGACTTTTTTAATAAAAGTTGCGTCAAGCTTGAACTGTCGCAACATTTATAGTATATTGTGTATTTGTGTGGGAGCTTTTCTCCCCGGGCCGCTACTGAAAATGGACATGTATCCAGTTAGACTAGCCTGGTCAACAAATGTAAAATAAAAATAAATAAAAAATAAAAATAAATAAATAAACATTTTGTTCATAGGTGCATAAGTAAGCAATAGGCTAGATGCTTTTCTGGGCCATTCTAAGCCTAGTCAGTTTATCTTTCAATGGTGAGAATCAAACCCTATACCTTGCATCTGTGAGATAAACACATTAAGTATTATGCCATCCGCTAACAATTATGGCAGCCTCCATCTATGTGGGTGGTGAAAATAATTGCATTGATGTTAATAATGTTTTTTCCCTGATATTAATAAATGTTTTACCTTCCTAATGCAATTTGCATTTGACTTCTTGCTCAGGACTTGGTTGTGAAGGAAGCACAGGGCAGTTCACCTATCCAGTTAATAAAACAAAATAAGTGAATAAGGAAATAAGTAGATGGATAGATAGATAGATAGATAGATAGTTAGATAGATAGATAGATAGATAGATAGATAGATAGATAGATAGATAGATAGATAGATAGATAGATAGATAGATAAAGAAATAAATAAGTTGACTTTGATAATATAGACTTGTGGATTCATTTGCTTAGGTAGAGGGATGTCTCCTGATACAGAAAAGATAAAAGCAGTTGATGGTGTGAAGCTTACAATGGATACTGGAAATGTAGGCGTGTTGTCCCAACTGTAGGTTGATTAAAGATTTTAGAGCAATCATTCTAACACTTGGAGGACCCTTCATTAAGAAGGATATGAATTCCATATGGAGTTATCAGCACAGGCAGTTCCTACGGCAATTAAAGGAATATTTCATCTCACACAATATTATGGATGATTAGATTAGTTCATAGATTAGTACTAGGCTAACTGCCCTTGCAAGCCATTTAAGCCTAGCCAATTATCTCTTGTGAGACTCAAACCTTGCACCTTGTGTTTGTAAGGCAAACACCTTAACCATTAGGCCACCCACTCAGCCCGTAATATTCATAGTCAGTTACACAAATGCATTAAGGATTTCTGGGATGTGTGCAAACAGACCCAGCCAAGCTGTCATTCAAAGAGGCTTTTACTCCAATGCGCAGTGTCCTCGAATGTACTTATACAAATGAGCAGATAATGAGAGTGATGTAAATGTTTGCAAATTAACATTATTTTACACCATTTAGAATTCATGGTAAATTTTTCCCACTTTTCTACCCAGGTCGCAGATATGCTATAAAATGCAAACATTGTCAAATCTATAGAGTTGCAACTGGTGAAAGTGCTATCTCTTGCGACAAGCTTGCCTGGGTTCTGCATTACCAAGAAGAAGTTTCCCGTATGTTGTAAGTGCTGCCATGTATATACAATATTTCTCATGACTAAAGCTATCATGTATATGCCGTGACCCCTTATTCCCTATCAGTACTATACAGGGAAAAAAAAGGGCTACAGACAGTCAGTCAGAGTACTGTTGGGATAACAGCTGTTAAAGTACCACCCTGGCCTGCTATTCCTGCCACCCCGAGATGTAGGTAAATAAGACAAAGAAATGTTATGCAAACTGCACAAATAGTTTATCCAGTAATGACAGTAGATACACAAAAACAAACTGCACTGCTATCTACCTTTGTCACATATTTTGTCTTCACTTGACAATATGAAAATATTACATTTACCACGTCTATTTCTGTCTTTTGTGTACTAAAACTTCTTAAGTACAATATGCATTTTCCCATTTCCCACTACACTACACCAATTTCTGTGATGATCTAATGATCATTTTTAGTAAACTTTGTTGAATTTGTCTGACATGCAATCTATTGAAATTTTAGTATTATTAAATGCAAACTACATTTTAAAATGTATTTAAGGTGAGCTTTAAAACAATATGATAGTATCTGTTAAATTGTTTCTTACTAAGTAATAATTTATAAAGTTTTTCTTAGTTTTAGATTACTGTAGTAACACATTTGCAGCCTATCTCAGCTATTGGCGAGTCAGTATGACAAAGTTTAGCCTGCTGGTGTAAATTTAGGCTAATTTACATGCTTATTATGCAAATTAGGCTAATTTATAAGGATGTCTGTGAATCGTAGTATTATGCAAAATAGTTCCAAAGTATTTCAGAATATTTCTACATTTTGTTGATTGTGAACATGCATCCCACAGTACCTAAACATATATGAAAGAGACATGGATGCTCTGTAGATGTTTTCAAACTCCACAGCACTCTGCAGTAATGCCAAGCTGTTTGCGGAGATGCATTGATTATCCTAAGCTAAATTTTTATCCGCCAAACTAAGAATATAATTGTAAAATTGAAAATGGAATCATCTGAATGTCAGGTTGAAAGCAATCTGAATGTTAATCCCTGCCCGTCCAACACTGTATGTCACACCCTAACAAGTGCTACATATCATAAAGTACTAAAAATAATACATTACAGTACTGATGACATTTTTCTCCCCACCTTTATGTAAAAAAAAGGGAAAAAATTACATGTCCCACATCACTGCATGACAGTACGAGAGAAAATATTTAATTTTAACAATAAGCATTACTATTAACAGTTGTTATACATATACTTAAAAATTATTTATTACAAATGGAAAGGACAGGTAAGTGTTTTCCTTTAAGAAAAAACAATGTGTGACAAAGCAGTTTTGGTTATACCAAAGTTGTCAAATATTATCAGTACCTAGTCTAATGAGCATGCTAGCAGAAAAGGGTTTGGTCATTGTGATGTCACACCCAAAAGGGAATGGCTTTAACCCTGCTAAATAGAGCCCTCACCATACTTTCCACATTCTGATTCTGGCTGTTTGAATGAGGGTAGCACCTGTAAAGGCACAAGGCCATGTCCCTGCAGATCTGAGAATGATACCTTAGTAATGCTGTAGTTTTTGCACAACTCATACCTGGAGAAGATCCGGGCATGCATGCATCACAGCTCATGGAAAAAGATCGAAATCTGACAGGAGACGGGTGACCGTCTGTCAACCCTGATGCTGCAACATGCTCTGGTCAGCAGTGTTGTCAAGGGAAGATGATCTACAGAGGTGTTGTGCTGACCAACTGATGGAGTGGGTTGTCCAGGTTACAGTGAGAAGACTGGAGTTCTATAAAACAAATACGGTGAGATATCTTTACCTGAAAATATTTACTCAAGCTGATATTCTGAAATGCATAAAAAATGATTAGTGTTTCCATAATCAGGCATCCATTTTTTGAAGAAAGAAGAAAACTAGTAGTGTGTGTTTACAGGTTAAAGTAACAAAGAAAAATTTCAGTAAAGAGTATGAAAATAATCTATAGCAGGTAACTCTGTAAATCTTTTAGTAATGTTCAAACATCAATAATGCTGACGGCACATAATACAGTTATGAAATAAAAGTTGCAGTTACAGATTTAAAGAATTGTTTACCATTTCAGGGACAAAGTTTTAATAGATAAATATTACACGAAGATAGTTTTTGTGGGAGATACCTAAATATAGGTAAAAAAAAAATTGCTTAACATAATTGTTTGTTCATAACTATTTCTAGCTGCATGTAGAACATGGCTGAAATGACACTCACCACAGCTAGTTGGAATGCATGTTGGGGGGACTGGGGGTTACTTTGCTAAAAGAGTGAGCAGGATAGAAAAGTGAATATGCTGTTTTACTTCGCTATTACTTACTATAGAGCAGATACAGTTCTGCAGAACAAGAAATTCACATTCCTTGAAATGATGCAGTTCAGTCTTTGCAATGATACAGTTCGCCCTTTGCAATTCAAGTATTCCACAGAGTGTTACATGCATTAAAAAAACAAGACTAATTTCATATTTCTCTACTATCCTACAGAATTCAATGGAATATTAAGGAATCTATTGTAATAATACACACATGTATGCATACAACAGGTAAAATGGAAAAAAGAAAAATAAGACATGCTTACAGAGAATATAAGGCATACTTATGTTTATCTGTGGAATAAATTCAAATACAGATAAACAAGCTTATCCTTCACTTTTGTACTTACATGAAGAATTGCAGTACAACAGGCAACAAGAGGAGAGGCAAACAGAATATCTGGTGAATGTTTCAGCCTTTTGATAAGTATAACCGCTGTCCAAAAGGTATTTATTCTTTAACAGTGCATAGTACAAATTATTATACAGAATTAATGGTAGCAGGAAAATTAATAAAACAATGCTTTTCAAGTTGGTTTCTGTAGAAGCCTTGTAGACAATGTTGTCCTTATAGCTTCACAGCTGAAAGAAATGCAACAGAAGGCTTAACTGATGACTAGAACTGTTATACTCTGATTTGTTACCTTGATTAACTACAATAATTAATGATTTTTTTCTTTTTGGATTGTTTTCTGGGTAGTATAAATTCTATATTTAAAGTACATAATTTCAACATATAATTCTTCAGAAAGGCAAAAGCCCTGGCCATTTCAGTTCTTCATAAGTGTACGTAAGCACTACTGTTATACATTCCTCACAGGTACAGAAGCACTTCCCAATCACTAGCCCCAACTGTAAGCATAAGTACTTCACATATGTAAGTTTACTGCAATAAAGATGCTTTTCTACAGTATTTTATTGTGTTGTTACATTGCATTATAGCAGTGTTGTGTAGATGTATTGTGCTTTTTCTGCTTTGTCTCTCCTCAGCTCCTTTTTTTTCTCTTTTTCTCTTGTTTTGCATAAGCATGTCTTTCTAATTTTTTGTTCTGTTTTTCTCCCATTTTTTTCTTCTTCTTTTATACAAGTTCAAATCCCACAAGAGTTGACCAGGCATGGTTGAGGATGTACTTGCAGAGGTAGTGGACATGAAAATTCAGCCAGTTGAAGCATCTGTTCAGCTTGTAGAAGACACATTCTCCCAGTTGGTGCTGACCACTGTGTCAGCACAGGCCCCTATCCCCTCAACATCAAGGTCTTGCATTGCCATACCATCTAGCAGTGGGTGTGGTTGAGGCTCCCTGGATTTGGTTTACATTGGGCACTTCCTCAGACCTTCTTCTCTTCATAAGTTCATCAGTTTTACTAGGCTAACAACCACAAGGGCATTTTTAAGCCTAGCATCCCAAATCTCTGACAAGTTCTGGTACCCTTGAGAAGTGTAAGCAGGGGCTTGGCAGACGAAACATTTATAAGCATTTCTACTTTACCCTCTTGCCTATTTCTCACCTACATTTCCCTCTTACAAAACAATTGACCTCCTACATTACAAACCCTCTTGATGTTTCCCTTGTGTGTTCACCTCTCTGTTTTGTCTCCTTTTTTTTTTCAATCTGTCCTATTACCCCCTTTCTGTTCTTTAATGAAACCATCCAGATAACCACAAAAGCATACTCTTGTATGAAAAAGTTATAACCACTTTACTAAAAAAACCAAAAAACACTTAGTTGGTATAGTCCAAAGATTTTCCAAAATGCTTTGAGTGTGACTGCACTCAGCTGCACTTGCTGCTGTGTGCCACATCATGTAGCATTTATGTTTCCACAATATCATTTGTACATTCAAAAGGACTAACTTTATACAATTTACAATATTGTTTAAAGTGGATGTGATTATAGAAATTGCTCACTTTTCCATATGCATTCCAATCATACCTCTCAACTTCTTAGCACAATTTTAACTAACCTAAACATATCTGACCTTCTGAAACTATCTACCTGCTACAATAAAATCTCAACATTTGCAACCAGTGCTAAGTTTTATTATCACCATTGCCTCTCCCTAAGACAACTAGGAAGGTTAAATCTCCCTAACCTACTAAAATACAATCAACTTCTCCTGACCCATAAACTGCTATACCAACCAAATAAAATATCTGCCCTATCTGGTCTGCTCACCTTCCAACAGAAGGAGGAAGCTACTGCATGATAGAGCAAAATCCCTAAAAGGGAAGGCATCTCTGATCAGTACTAGCAAAAAACTACGATCCCTCATAAAATCCACCAAGGCCAGCTTCAAGAAAAAAATTAGACAGGACTCTAAAGAAAATCACAAGGCTTTCTTTACTTATGTCAGGAACCTGGGCGGAAATTCCCAGATATGCTCAGAGTTGATCCAAAATGACAAAAAATACACTGGACCCACAGACATTGCCAACATCCTGGCAGACAGATTCAGTGCAAACTCCCCCCCCACCCAAAAATA
Source organism: Protopterus annectens (assembly GCF_019279795.1). NCBI lineage: Eukaryota > Metazoa > Chordata > Ceratodontiformes > Protopteridae > Protopterus > Protopterus annectens. The sequence goes on from NC_056749.1 coordinate 644,177,888, forward strand.
GCAAATAACTATCCCAGCAGAGAGTTGTCTCCCTGGCATCTCAGATGCTCAGGTGAGAGCCACCCTCTCCAAAGCAAAAAACACAGCATCAATGGGACCTGACGGTGTCCCGGGTTGCATCCTACATGAACTCCAAGAAGAGCTAAACCCTCACGTAAAGCTGCTGTTCAATCTCAGCCTTACCACAGGTTATGTACCCAAAGAATGGCATACAGCGACAGTGGTCACACTCCACAAAGGTGGTGCCTCTACGGACCCTGGAAACTATCGCCCCATAAGCCTGACTAGCCTGGTCTGCAAAGCTATGGAAAGGATCATCATGGAACTCATAAACAAAGACATTGGGGACCTACAGACACTGGATCCTACCCAATTCAGCTTTGTTAAGGGCAGATCCTGCCTCTTGAACCTGGTCGACTTCTTTGAAACAGTCACCAAGGCCATCGATGAAGGGAAGGTAGTCCACACAGCCTAACTGGACCTTGCAAAAGCCTTCGACACAATACCCCACTCGGGCATCATAGATAAGCATTCCAGCTTAAATATAAACCCCTATGTCATAAAATGGGTTGCAAACTGGCTAAAGGACAGAACCCAGATGGTCAGAATTGCTAGAGCCATGTCAGACTCAAAACCATTTACAAGTGGCATCCCACAAGGCTCAGTCCTGGGACCTCTCTTGTTTTATATATATTTTTCTGAGGTACAGGCTAACACGGGAGGACTGTGGCTGACCAAGTTCGCAGACGACTGCAAATTGGGTGCCATAATTGACTCTCCAGCTGACACAAGCATCCTTCAAAAGGGTCTCACAGAGACGGATAACTGGTGCCAGAGCCATGGCCTAAAGCTAAACGGCAAAAAGTGTATAGTTATACCCTTTGGCAAAAACAAAGTACTCACAAATTACCACATAGTACGGAAGAAGTAATTAGGGACCTGGGGACCCAAGTTGATAGTAATCTCTCCTTTGACAACCACATTGCCAAAGTGGTTAGAAAAACCTTCTATATAGCCCACCTTATCATGAAAGGATTCACATCTAGATCAAGGGAGGTCATAGTACCCCTTTATTTATCCCTCATAAGGCCCATAATAGAATACAATGCCCCATTTGGGATGTACCTTACCCGACACCTGCAGCAACTAGAAAGACCCCAAAAGTACCTCACAAAGAGGATAAAGGGACTCAAACAGATGCCATATGCTGCTCGGTTAAAGAAACTCCAGCTCTACTCAGTAGCATACCGCCTACTTAGAGGCGATCTATACCTGACGTATAAAGCCATGTCAAACAAGGACTTAATGGACATGCTCCACCTCAAAAATAAAAATCCCTTAGAGCTACACGCTCGAGAGACTTGAACCTCAGCACAGAAATAAATAGGACATGCTGGAGGGACAGATTCATAACCCAGAGGCTCCCTTCACTCTGGAATAGAATCCCAGTCCATGTTAGGCAGAGCCCCTCACTGTCTCTCTTCAAGAGGAATCTTGACGAGTGGATGGGAGATCGTAGGTTTACCCCGGGGATTACTTCTGTGCCACTACTAGACAGAGACACAGTAAACTAACCTAAAAAATGGCACAGTAAACTCAGTTCAATGGGTGGCAATAGCCAAACACACTCTGGCTAGGCTTATAAATGCCCTAGGGCAGATAGCCTAGTATGAACCTATGAACCTATAATACTGTGTGTCAACTAAGATTTTCCAATACTGCCCTACTGATTGTTACCAACTGCTTACATAGCTCAGGCCAATCACTTTATTCCTATGCAGTTGCTAAGGCCTGGATCTCACTACCCCCTGACATTAGATGTCTAAATAGTAAACATATTTCAAATCCCTACTAAAAAATCTCCTGTAGAAAACCAGACTAATTTCACCTGTTCCTGACTTTCAACATCCCTAGATAACAGATGTGCTGTGTAGTTTCACTTAGTGTATAGTACTGTGAACCAGGTATTTAGGCCACCTTTATAGTTAAGATTTCTAGTGTATGACCCTGTTTATCTACGGAAACTTATTTTTGAATTTATGTTTAAGTAATTGTATATTTGTTGTATAATATCTTGTTTAATTTGTTTCTCAATATTCTAACCACTGTATGCTGCATCAATTGTAAAACACTGATTTTACTCCTTTTATATGTTCTATGCTCTTTGTACAAAATAGCTATGTTGATATAATTTTTTACTTTTATTATTTTTTTATAATTTTTTACTATCTATCTGGAGTTTTTCTCCCCGGGTCTCTGGTGAAAATGGTCACCTTGTGTCCAGTCGAACTAACCCGGTAAACAAATGGAAAATAAATAAATAATAAAATAAAGAAACTTGGGCAAAGCCAAAAATAACAGGGGAACAAAGGACCAAAAATAGGGACAGATTTTGAATATTACTTTTACAAACTTAAAAAATTGCTAAAATAATAGGTTTTTTATTAGCAGACATTTTCTGAAGGCCGTGAAGTCTGAAACTGAAATGTAGGTTATTATTTAGTGGCTTCAATCCCCAGTAGTTTGCCAGAAAGCCACAATTTGTATGAGTAACATACCAAAATGATGAGGCAAAAATTTGGACAATTGGCAAAAATCTGGACAGTTGAGAGGCATGATCGCAACTGCGTTTCGCTGACATTTTCCTATTCATGCAGCAATGCTGACTTCTATGCACTTGTGAAGACCTGGACACTGAATAATGGCCTATGTCAGTCTGTAAAGAAAAAAAAAAATACGTAAGTGGCTGCCATATGCATTATAAGTGAAAGTTCTGTAATGAATTGTAAAAATGAACACATACAGCAAACAAATAAATCCAAACCAGCCCAGAAGTTAAAAATGTTGAAACACAGGTACCCAGTAGGAAGTTAGGTGGAATAAAGATGCTGAACCACGACAAAGTAAAATCTTCTTTTTTAATACAAAATGGTGAGCGCTTTCGCAATGGTAACCATTGCTTCATCAGACAGTTCATTCAAACAGCAACAGCACTTAAATACTTTAATTCATTACTAGAACAACCAATCCTACCACTCAAAATTAATTCAGCACTCAGCAATCAGTTAATTACTGTGGTTACGTTTTGCCCTTAGTAAATTGCTGAAGTCAGAAAAATTCTGTTTAAAAACCACATACACAAAATTTAAAGACAAAACATGGATAAATATAAATAAAATACATAAATATCAACGAATAAATACATATACTCATGTTCCCCATTTAGTAACTACTTATGTGCATAAATAAGCATAAAAAATATATATAAAAATATATATATGTGTATATATATATATATATATATATATATATATGAAAGATAAGCAGTACACACGCAACAGCTTAACGAATACATATTTTCTGCCTAATAAATGCACGTTGCCCACCTAGTAAATACATATGCTTTAATACATAGATCTCAACAAATGCTTGTCTTTAATGATATTTATGCTAAAAACAGCTCAAGAAATACTGTCATATTGACCCAAAGCCCTGCATGTGTTTATGTGGTCTTCTCTTATTAAAATTGTGTTATTATTTTTTATTTTATTTTAACCTTCTAGATTTTAGCACTGGCTGCAATGGAACACTTCCGTTTAAACATACACATACATGCGCACACACACAGGTTTTCTAAATAAGTACATTTTCACACTTCATTACAGAAGTGTCACTTCTAATGTGCACGGCAGCCAAAGACATATATTTTTTTTATATTTAACATCAAAATGGTGCCTTGTTTTGTTAGCTACATCAGTGATACAACCTAGCCATTTTCTGAATTTTCCATTTGTAAACAGTGAGGTGCTAATTAAGGCTTTTGGCTGTGCATAAAGCAAGTTGTTTTCCCTTACTCTTGTAGCAGTCTAAAGACTGATGGAAAACCATTGGGTTTATAGAACCTGCATACATGAGAGTGTTCAATGCTGCTTTCTTATTCACTCTTTTCTTCACTCTGTTTTTATACTCGGAATGATGAGGTATTTTGCTGGAATTAGGTCAGCTGCAACTCAACCTGATTTCCTTAGGCCATTTGAGGATCACACTGTATTATCAGGTTTAAGACCTGCTCATACTGAAATGCAGGAGAAACAAGTGAAAAACAATTTATATAGCTCTGTCTACATCTTCATATCTAGAACTGTGTGTAGGATCACTCACATGCTCTCACTCTTCACTGTCAGTGTGTATGTGTGTGTGTGTGTGTGTGTGTGTGTGTGTGCGTGGCTGCTAGGGATTGCTCACTCACTCTCACTGTGTGTGTGTGTGTGTGTGCGTGCGTGTGCGTGGCTGCTAGGGATTGGTCGCTCACTCTTACTGTGTGTGTGTTGCTGCTAGGGATTGGTCGCTCACTCTCACTGTGTGTGTGTGGCTGCTAGGGATTGGTCACTCACTCTCACTGCGTATGTATGTGTCTGTGTTTATGAGATAACTTGCTCGCTCTCACTCTTCACTGTCAGTGTGTGTGTGTGTGTGTGTGTGTGTGTGTGTGTGTGCGCACATGTGTGGGATCACTCATTTGCTTTAATTCTTCATTGCGTGTGTGTGTTTGCAAAGCGGAAGTAGAAGTACATTAATCAAACTCCACCCTTAAGGGCGGACTTTGACTTATGTACTTTCATTTCATTTTTCCATTACACTCAGAGCTCTCACACTGTCCCATAAGAAGTTTCACTTAAAACAGTTAGTTAAAAACACAGAAAATGTATGTTGATCAGCACTTGGTTGCCAGCATATTTAATCATGGATATCTTACATCAGTCATTGAGTAGTCTCTAACTGGTTGTATGATAATACGTTTTGTTCCTATCTAAGGTCTAAAGCACTTTATAATTTCTCTAAATCTTTATGGTTTCTAATACCATGATGGGAATGGACCCCATACCTAAATCAGGGCATGAATAAGTTCATGAAATTAGTATTGTTTCAGTTTTTGATGTTAGCCATAAGTACTCTTGCAGCTCCTGCAATGTGCCCAGAAATGACTCCTGCAATTTTTAGAGAGTTGTGTGTATTGATAGCATATCTAAATATGACTGTAAATTCATTTTATTAGACCCATTGCTCCTACTACTATTGGAACTGTCTGTTTATTTTTCTTCAGAAAAAAAAAGAATGAACTTGTAACAATGAAAAGCACAACGGTGTTACCCAGATAAAATCACCAACCTTTTATTACAGATAAAAAAAACTGACTGAGCGCTTTAACCCTAGTAGGGCATCTTCAGAGTCATTCTATGCATTCAGTTGAAAATCATTATATACTTTTGGTGGTCATCAAGGCTAATTGAACACAATAGGTCACATCATCTAGCAGCCTTTTTGTAATAATTAATTAACCTTATAGTTACCCATTGAACTATTTCTTGTGTACACTTCAGAAATCAGTTCTAACTGAATGAGTACACTAATATACAATAAAGAAAATACAGAAAAAATGTTTCCTATACAGGCTTACATGTGTTAAAAAGTGTTGAAAAATGTTGAAATAAACTATGTAATGTTGAACAATAAAATCAAAAATAGAAACATAAACAATAATGAAATAAACATATCGTACACCAAATTAAATATGTATTAGTTGTTTAAAAAAATAATGTATATATAAAAATAATTAAATAAGTAAATAAGTAAATGTTGCATCATTGTTCAAAAGTTGTTCGTAGTATATTGGGAAAGTTTAAATACAAGCTGCCTTGTGTTTTAATATGCAAGCTAGTGAAAGAGCATCATTGATGCCAGGAGCATTGTTGGCGTCTAGTCGAATTTGCCAAAGACATTCCCTAACCTCCAAAATAGCTTTATAATCTCCCCCAAACTCTTTAGTCCAAAGCCTATCTATAACAAAAAATATATATTTTTTTTAAATTAGCGCAGTTGTTTCTATGATTATATAATGAATTAGTAGATTTCTTATTTTTAATGTCCCTGTAGTGTTCTAAAATTCTATATCTCAACTTTCGAGTGGTCATACCTATGTAAAATGCTGGACAGGAAAGACAGGTGGCTACATAAATTACCATATTGGTGTTGCAGTTGCAATAACCCGGGCTCTTCAATGTCCACTTAAAATTCCACACAGAGACATAGGGGCCATCATTAATATATTTGCATGCATTGCACCTGCCACACTTAGCCATCTTGGCAGGTCTTTGACCAAAAGTTGTCTGTGCTCTCTCTAAGCACTCCTTGATGTTTAACCCCCTACTGTTGATAAAAAGGGGGGTTTTACCCAGTGTGTCATAAAGGTCTATAGGGATTACATCTTCCCAGGTCTTCTGAATAATGTTTTTAACCTCCATAGCTAAAGAATTGTGCTGTAAAACCATTCCAGTTGGAATATTTTTGTTGTCTCGTTTAGTGGTTCTTGCTTTATTTTTATCAACTACCCTTTGTGTGTCATTTGAAATGGGGATAAAATCAGTAGCCCTTCTTCTGGTGACATCTTTTTGAAGTGAGGCTAACATGTCCAAAGGGTATCCCCTTTGGACAAACAGGTCCCTCAAAACCCCCAATTCACTGTTGAATTTACTATCCTCACTAACAATACGTGACAACCTAATCATCTGTCCCTTGGCCACATTCTTCTTGATGTAATAAGGACGACAATTGTCAAAATGTAGAAAAGAATTACTATAGGTCTTCTTCCTATAGATGTTGGATTCTATTACACCATCTTTAATGTATAATCGTAAATCCAAATAATCTATCATCTTGTCATCAACATTATGTGTAAATCTCAGAAATGAGGTGGTGTTGTTTAAATAATTAACAAATTCCTCTACTTCATCCCGAGTACCTTTCCATAAGAACAGAATGTCATCCAAGAATCTCAAATAAATGATTAGCCTAGATTTATATTTGGATTCCAGTACAAATTGTTCCTCCCATTCGGCTAACACCAGGTTGGCATATATACGCGCACACTTAGCCCCCATACCTACCCCAGTGGATTGTCTATAAAATTCATCTTCGAACCCTATATAATTGTTGTCCAGTACAATACGCATCATGTCGACCAACAAGCCTCTCTTCACCTGGTGTATATAGCTGTATTTAACCAAACTTCTTTCAAACCACTCCAAACCAACTTCATGGGGGATTACTGAGAATAAATTAATGATGTCCACAGTTACAAATAGAAAATCTCCCAGCAGTACATCTGATAGTGTCCTGAGGCAGTCTAGGCAATGCCACAAATCCTTTAATACATGTGGCAAGTTGTCCAAAACCTTCTTGGTCGTGATGTCTATAAATGATGCTAATGGTTCCGTTTTGGAACCCCTGGCTGCAACAATTGGTCTAAATGGGGGGTTGACAGTATTTTTATGAATTTTAGGTATCCCAAATAACTTGGGTATAACTGGATGTTCCACTTGTAGATATTTATATTCATCCATATCAATCATTCCTTCACAAAGCATCTCATACAGTTGCCAATCAATCTTAGTGTATGCTTTGTGGACATCAAATTTGGCCACTAACTCATATGTGTTGGAGTCACAAATAATACTCTGCATATAACAAGAGTAGTCAACATTAGTCATTATGACTACCCCTCCCCCTTTGTCTGGTTTCATAACCCTGTAATCAGTACTGGGCGAAAGCTCTTTTAAACAAAATGCTTCAGCTGATGTTAGGTTTTTATTGTCAGCAATAAACTGTTGGCCAATCAGTCTCCTGATCTGAGTGGTACATAACCGTTCGAAAGCAAGGATCACAGGGTAATATGGAGGAATAAAAACACTACTTCTCTTGAGTGTAAATATTTGCGTCTCCCTATCAACTTGTATTTTGTTACTGAAAAACAACCTTAAATTTAGTTTCCTAGTATACAACTTCAGATTAAAGAGCAGTTTACCAATGTCATATTTAAAGTTCGGGACAAAGGAAAAAACTTTTCTCAATAAACTTAAATGACTTTCAGATATCTGCAAGTCAGAATAGCTGTAAATATGAAAGGAATTATCCCCAATAATAAGAGGACCCCCATTACTCATCAAACATGGGGTCACGATGGTATCAATGGAGTTGAGGGAACTATGGGGCAGCATGTCCATATCTAAATATATAGAGAAACAGTTCTCCACCTCTTGTGCGTGGTTCATCAATGATGCCAGTTCCTGTTGTTGAAGTTGAAGTTGTTCCTCCTCTGACCCCCTCCCCTCCAGTTGTTGCCTGGGTGAAACCCTTGTTTCTGGGGTGTCCCTGTTCGGTCTGTTCCAGTGGGTGACCCCGGTTTCTTAACCTGTCCGATCGTCTCACTGGAGGTTGGTTCTCTAAAAAAACTTCATCTTCCTCTACGTCTGTGTGAAGCCCTTCAGTCACTCCTACATCAGATTGAATGGTGTCCCTCCTAATGTCCCTGTCCAGTAGATTTTCATTTATAGTTTTCGGTGTAGGGTAAGCTCTTTTTTCTTTATACTCATTCGTATCCCTCAAAATCTTTTTTTGTTTTCTCTCCATACTCTTGACAAATTTGTCCAGATAATTGCAATTCTATCAAATCTATTTTTTTACTTTCAAAAAGCAAATCATTCATAATACATTGTTTAAGAATAAGTAATTCACTCTTTAAACTATTAAGCCTACTTGTGTTGTCTTTAATAATAATTCTCATTAAATCCATTCCTGTTCTGTGGAATAATTCCAGCATGTTACTAAATGCCTCAGAGCCAGCCTCAATCCCCATAGGCATCTTAAATACTCTCATACCCCTTGGTACTTGATTTAATTTGATGGATCGTTCCAAAAAAACTTTGTCCACTTGAAGGAATTTATATTTTTTGGCTAACTTTTCAAATTTGGATAACTGAGAATTAAATGCCCCAAAACCAGTATTCTGTGTCCTGAGTGTCTCGCCTAATATAGGGGGTACTAAAAATTTCTCCATATCAAAAGATAACCTTCCTACTAGGTTGCTATTATCAACCCCCCTCATATTGCTATTGTTTGAATTGTTATTGTCTAATCTGGGGTTATTACCCCTTACCTGTCTTGGGATGTTCACATTCAACTGCCTCTCTGCAGAAGTCCCTGGTGGTGTGTGCATAGTGAAAAGCTCGACCAGCGTGTCTGTTAAACTGTCGTTCTTGTCTTTACTGTTGTTAGCATGCAGTAGTGAAATAATTTTTCTAGATTAAAGCTCCAAATATTGAACCATAAGTTGCTCCATTTTAAACAATAAATCTATTGAATCCCTTAAATGTCAAGAACATTAAATAGATAACCTAACAATTCAAATAACACCCTTTCTTGTATAACATTGTATAATCCTATCGACTATCTATGAAACACATAAAAATGTGTAGATTGAAAATATATATATATATATATATATATATATATACTGGTGTTAATAATATATGTCAAAAAGATTTAAACAACAACGAGTAAATGAATACCCCTCTAGGTAGTGTATTAATGACACTATGTGTCAAACTAGATATGTATCTGGAATCCACCTAGTAGATATACATATAATTCTAATAAAAAACCTGTGACAATATAAATCTCAAAAAAATAATAATAAATAGACTGTGAACTTGTAACAAAATGCCCTCTTTTGGTCAAATATTAATTAATGAAATGACCAGAATATAGCTCAACAGTACAAAAAGTAAAATACAATTCAACGTAATGCAATCAAAACAAAAAACCTAGAAATACAGCCTTGTCCCAGTGGTCAAAGAAAAGGCAGACAGTCCATTTTAAAGACTCCACAAATATTGAGAATGTTGAAAAATGTTAATGTTCTTTTACGGTAGTCAAGACAGTATGGAAAAACTGCATAAGCCTGGTCTTAAGCCCCTATGCAAAGAGGTTATCAGAAAATATGTTCTTTTGCAGCGTAAACCACCACACAGGCATGGCTGTGGTTCCATTAACACCCCCAATGAAAATGTTAGAAAAAGTTAATATTCCTTTGTGATATTCAAAGCAGTATTGGAAAAGGTGCACAAGTCTTGGCTTAAGCCCCTAAACAAAGAGGCTGTCATAAAATATGTTTTTACAACGTAAACCACCACAGAAGTCTGGCGGTGATTCCAATAGCACTCCTTTACTTGTAATCAATTCAAACAATTGTTGGAATTCTCTCACCCACTGTCAATTGAAACTCCAGACTATGCAAGTTCAAGTTTTCCTAGCGAACTGATAGTCTTTCCTGCAGGAATGAAAACAACAGCGGATGACCTTACTAGCTATTCAGCTCCACTTGGGGATAAGCAATCACCTCTGGTCCACCTCATTGTGTAGTTAGCCGTCCAGAATGGAAAAAAAATTTTTTCAGCCTGTTGTCTCTCACAGTATGGTTAGATCAAAATAAATGAAGTTAAGTGACCTCCTTTGCCACTGCAGATTCTTGCAGATAAATTAAAAGTCCAAAAACATCATCCGCTGTTGTTTTCGGCTGTAATAACTCTCCATTGTTGGGTGATTTGACCTATTTGGAGTAGGTCAAAATGGACACTCTGGAGTTCAACTATTGTAGTTTTTATGGTTCAACAAGATCACTTTTTTAACAAGAGAACACAAGAGTAATGCTAATTTTCTTTCCTGGTGGTTATCGGTGAAGGAGAACATCTTTCTTGCCTTGTTTTTGGTTTTTTGGTTTTGGGTCACTCTCCCTACACTCATTTTCGTTCCTGGAGGAAAGACTATCAGTTCGCTAGGAAAACTTGAACTTGTATATTCTGGAGTTCCAATTGACAGTGGGTGAGAGAATTCCAACAATTGTTTTTTGCCCGAGGTAACTTAGTTTCTAATAGTCTAGTTCCGAATATGATTTTGTGATTCAGGTCAGTGTTTTTAAACTAAATTTGAGATTCTGAATTGATTACAAGTAAAGGAGTGCTATTGGAATCACCGCCAGACTTCTGTGGTGGTTTACGTTGTAAAAACATATTTTATGACAGCCTCTTTGTTTAGGGGCTTAAGCCAAGGCTTGCGAACCTTTTCCAATACTGCTTTGAATATCGCAAAGGAATATTAACTTTTTCTAACATTTTCATTGGGAGTGTTATTGGAACCACCGCCAGGCCTGTGTGGTGGTTTACGCTGCAAAAGAACATATTTTCTGATAACCTCTTTGCATAGGGGCTTAAGCCCAGGCTTGTGCAGTTTTTCCATACTGTTTTGACTACCATAAAAGAACATTAACATTTTTCAACATTCTCAATATTTGTGGAGTCTTTAAAATGGACTGTCTGCCTTTTATTTGAACACTGGGACAAGGCTGTATTTCTTGTTTTTTTGTTTTGATTGCATTATGTTGAATTGTATTTTACTTTTTGTACTGTTGAGCTATATTCTGGTCATTTCATTAATTAATATTTGACCAAAAGAGGGCATTTTGTTACAAGTTCACAGTCTATTTATTATTATTTTTTTGAGATTTATATTGTCACAGGTTTTTTATTAGAATTATATGTATATCTACTAGGTGGATTCCAGATACATATCTAGTTTGACACATAGTGTCATTAATACACTATCTAGAGGGGTATTCATTTACTCGTTGTTTAAATCTTTTTGACATATATTATTAACACCAGTATATATATATATATTTCAATTTACACATTTTTATGTGTTTCATAGATAGTCGATAGGGTTATACAACTTTATACAAGAAAGGTGTTATTTGAATTGTTAGGTTATCTATTTAATGTTCTTGACATTTAAGGGATTCAATAGATTTATTGTTTAAAATGGAGCAACTTATGGTTCAATATTTGGAGCTTTCTAGACAAATTATTTCACTACTGCATGCCAACAAAAGTAAAGACAAGAACGACAGTTTAACAGACAGGCTGGTCGAGCTTTTCACTATGCACACACCACCAGGGACTTCTGCAGAGAGGCAGTTGAATGTGAACATTCCAAGACAGATAAGGGGTAATAACCCCAGATTAGACAATAACAATTCAAACAATAGCAAAATGAGGGGGGTTGATAATAGCAACCTAGTAGGAAGGTTATCTTTTGATATGGAGAACTTTTTAGTACCCCCTATATTAGGCGAGACACTCAGGACACCGAATACCGGTTTTGGGACATTTAATTCTCAGTTATCCAAATTTGAAAAGTTAGCCAAAGAATATAAATCCCTTCAAATGGACAATGTTTTTTTGGAACGATCCATCGAATTAAATCAAGTACAGAGGGATTTGAGAGTATTTAAGATACCTATGGGGATTGAGGCTGGCTCTGAGGCATTTAGTAACATGCTGGAATTATTCGATAGAACAGGAATGGATTTAATGAGAATTATTATTAAAGACAACACAAGTAGGCTTAATAGTTTAAAGAGTGAATTACTTATTCTTAAACAATGTATTATGAATGATTTGCTTTTTGAAAGTAACAAAAATAGATTTGATAGAATTGCAATTGATCTGGACAAATTTGTCAAGACGAGTATGGAGAGAAAACAAAAAAAGATTTTGAGGGATACGAATGAGTATAAAGAAAAAAGAGCTTACCCTACACCGAAAACTATAAATGAAAATCTACTGGACAGGGACATTAGGAGGGACACCATTCAATCTGATGTAGGAGCGACTGAAGGGCTTCAAACAGACGTAGAAGAAGAGGAAGTTTTTTTAGAGAACCAACCTCCACTGAGATGATCGGACAGGTTAAGAAACCGGGGTCACCCACTGGAACAGACCGACCAGAGGACACCCCAGAAACAAGGGTTTCACCCAGGCAACAACTGGAGGGGAGGGGGTTAGAGGAGGAACAACTTCAACTTCAACAACAGGAATTGGCATCATTGATGAACCACGCACTAGAGGTGGAGAACTGTTTCTCTATATATTTAGATATGAACATGCTGCCCCATAGTTCCCTCAACTCCATTGATACCATCGTGACCCCATGTTTGACGAGTAATGGGGGTCCCCTTATTATTGGGGATAATTCCTTTCATATTTACAACTATTCTGACTTGCAGATATCTGAAAGTCATTTAAGTTTATTGAGAAAAGTTTTTTCCTTTGTCCCGAACTTTAAATATGACATTGGTAAACTGCTCATTAATCTGAAGTTGTATACTAGGAAACTAAATTTAAGGTTGTTTTTCAGTAACAAAATACAAGTCAATAGGGAAATGCAAATATTTACACTCAAGAGAAGTAGTGTTTTTATTCCTCCATATAACCCTGTGATCCTGGCTTTCGAATGGTTATGTACCAGTCAGATCAGGAGACTGATTGACCAACACTTTATTGTTGATAATAAAAACCTAACATCAGCTGAAGCATTTTGTTTAAAAGAGCTTTCGCCCAGTACTGATTACAGGGTTATGAAACCAGACAAAGGGGGAGGGGTAGTCATAATGACTAATGTTGACTACTCTTGTTATATGCAGAGTATTATTTGTGACTCCAACACATATGAGTTAGTGGCCAAATTTGATGTCCACAAGGCATACACTAAGATTGATTGGCAACTGTATGAGATGCTTTGTGAAGGAATGATTGATATGGATGAATATAAATATCTACAAGTGGAACATCCAGTTATACCCAAGTTATTTGGGATACCTAAAATTCCTAAAAATACTGTCAACCCCCCATTTAGACCAATTGTTGCAGCCTGGGGTTCCAAAATGGAACCATTAGCATCATTTATAGACATCATGACCAAGAAGGTTTTGGACAACTTGCCACATGTATTAAAGGATTTGTGGCATTGCTTAGACTGCCTCAGGACACTAATCAGATGTACTGCTGGCAGATTTTCTATTTGTAACTGTGTACATCGTTAATTTATTCTCAGTAATCCCCCATGAAGTTGGTTTGGAGTGGTTTGAAAGAAGTTTGGTTAAACACGATGATATACACCAGGTGAAGAGAGGCTTGTTGGTCGACAAGATGCGTATTGTACTGGAGAACAATTATATAGGGTTTGAAGATGAATTTTCTAGACAATCCACTGGGGTAGCTATAGGCGCTAAGTGTGCGCCTATATATGCCAACCTGGTGTTAGCCGAATGGGAGGAACAATTTGTGCTGGAATCCAAATATAAATCTAGGCTAATCATTTATTTGAGATTCTTGGATGACATTCTGTTCTTATGGAAAGGTACTCGGGATGAAGTTGAGGAATATGTTAATTATTTAAGCAACACCACCTCATTTCTGAGATGACAAGATGATAGATTATTTGGATTTACGATTATACATTAAAGATGGGGTAATAGAATCCAACATCTATAGGAAGAAGACCTATAGTAATTCTTTTCTACATTTTGACAGTTGTCATCCTTATTACATCAAGAAGAACGTGGCCAAGGGACAGATGATTAGGTTGTCACGTATTGTTAGTGAGGATAGTAAATTCAACAGTGAATTGGGGGTTTTGAGGGACCTGTTTGTCCAAAGGGGATACCCTTTGGACATGTTAGCCTCACTGCTCTGGCACTAGTGTCATCCCTACCAGCCTGGATGCCAGCAGGACCTGGCCAATCCATCTAGAAGTTGATGAAAGTCATGCTAAAGAAGGCAATGAAAATTTTTCTTTTATGTATTCCTCTGCTTTCTCTTCCTTCTTTTTGATATTAATTGTCACCCAATTTTCCTCCCTTTTATAATGTATTTTATGGGTTATTAATTGTGCCCAAATTGCATAGTTAACATTTTTAATGCATGTGTAAATGCACATCACCACAAATACTCTACACTCCTGCTAGTGGGCCTGGGTCATGTAACCTATTATAGCAGTCTGCATCATTGCATGATTACTGCAGAGCTTGCAAGTGCATGGCTTATCTATGTAGAATTATCCCAGGCTGGTGTGCCCTGTGTTGACACTTATGCATGGCTAATCTTCTTTGCATTGCTTTGAACAATTTTGTCCATGCTATTTATGGCAGCATGATTGTTTTACTGTTCTTTCTGTATTCCATATCTGTTTAGTTGTTTATTTAAATTTTGTTAAACACGTTAGTGATCTTGTCTGCAGAACCTTTTCTGCCATGACCTGGGCTTAATTGGCAAGAAAAAGTACACATAACTCTATACATTTATAAGTTACTCAACATACACTAGTGTTCATTGTTCAGTTACAATGCCTGTACTAGAAAACAGATGTAGGTATATGACAGAAAACACTAAACAAAAATAATATATAGCATATTTGGCATAACATAGTGGTGGGTCCAAGTAATAACAGGGACAAAAGATTAACTTGTTATTGCTATAATAAAATGCTTCATCATTGTAGTTTAATACAGTCATCAATCTGAGAAGGCTGGCTTGAAGGTTCTGACAATACAGAAGTATATAGGCATTTTGCTCTGATCTGTGCAGTACTGAGGTCACAGCTTGATGATAATGCCTAAAATTTTTAAATTCTAAATTTTAAAGGAGTTATTGATGAAAATACTGATGTAAAAATGAATGCAGAGATTTGCTTTTAAAGTGACGAGAAAGACTTTAAATGAAGAATTACTTTTTGCTTGAAACAAAAGGGAAGAGGAGTAATGTGGTGATCGACCTAATGCCATGAACTTCTCAAAAGCATATGAATGTGTTAAACTTTTTTTATATTGCTCCTATAGCCAAATTTCTAAATTTAACGATATGGTAACACCAGCATATAAGTGGGATAAAACTGCCTCTGATCTAATGGGCACCTTAAAATAGATGTTATGAGATGGGCAACATGCTACAGTCCCTGTAAGGAATTTCCATTTTATTTAAATTAAAGAAATGTTCTAACTGGCCATGATCACTTGCAAGAGCTTCTGCTAGACCATGGTTGTTAATCCAGGAAGTAAAACTAAAATGCAAGGAATGAAATGTGAGATATCCTCACATGATAGTGCCTAATAGTCCAGAATATGTTTCCATTGTTTGGAATCTGATTTGAGTTTGCAGAAAAAGATTCAATTTTTAGCAATTGTGTTTCTTCCTCTCATTTGACAAAAAATTCTACAGTTCTATGGCTGCTCAACAAAGTTGTGCTTTGTTGTGTTAAATCATCTTTAGACTATCAGGTAATATACACACACAAGAAACATTTTCTTTTTTGGATGCACAGTTCCCCTTACTGCATATGCAGTACTACTGTTCTGTGATATCCTGCCTATGGAATTTTATATGTCCACTCTTATCAAGTGATCTTCAGTTAATTATTCACTTTAAGTTCATCTATATTTGACAGTATCAGTGATAATGCAATTAATACTCTTATGGTTAGCTTTATGTATATAAATTACAAAGTTACTTCATTTTAATTAATCATTTTGTGTACTCAGTATCTCATGGACAGTTATGAACATTTCTCAACTGAGAATGCTAAATAAAAAAACACTATAGCAGGTATTCTCTGAAAGCAGACACTTTTAGCAGAAACAAATTGTCAGTGATTTACTAACACCTCAAGAAACATAAAGCAATATTTGAAATAAATTGTCATATGGTACATAGACATACTGCGGATTCATTATTTACTGCTACAATTAAGGTTCATTTCTGGTCATCAAAAAGCTCTGAAATGTAAAAAGAAATCCTGTAGTATTTCACAAAATAAGGCGTTGTTTCCATCCACGCCACACATGTTTTGAAATGCTGATGAAATGGCACTTTAGTGGTTGAGTGTTCAATATGGTGTGATAAATTGTTGAAGAGATTACAGTATGGAGATATCTTACAAAAATAGGGTAATTTGTCAGCCGACTTCATCTCTATGTGGTAGTCAAGAATATAGAATCCATAAGTGCTGATGAAAGTTTAGATGTCACTCTTTTTACAGCAGCAGTGGCTGTCTCTTTGGGCATAATTTTGGCTGAATTTCAAAAGTTATAGAGCTTTTTAAAAATTTCCATCTAAGATGGCTATGAATAATAAAGATGTAGACAGCTGTTTTAAGACCAACATGCGACAAGGAAAAAAAAGGACTGAAATATCATTTTAATAGCTTGTAAATGAGCCTTAAATTCTAAACTGACTTAAAAAAAATATACATATGATAGGACGTTCTGAGAAGGTTGAAGAGCCAGCTTACGTAGTATATATGAAGGATAAATTGGTAGACTGGTCTAGATAGCCACCAAACTGCACTAACCTAGAAAAATGTCACTGGATTTTCCTTGCTGAGTTTGAAACCTGCAGCTGGATGACTTCATAATATTTCAGTGTGATTCAAGTTACAATTGACTAAGGAGAAAGTTTTCACTCAGCTATGGCAAACAGACCAATTTTGGAGGATTAGAGGATGAAGAAATCTTTTTGATAGTGTGTTATTTTTAACCAGACTACTAGAAATTGAACTCAAATGAAGTTATGCAAAAATTACTCAAGACGACCCAATCACCTAGCACCATCAATTGGCTTGCCCTCACACAGACTGCAGTCTGGGATCCATGTTCTCCTATCCTGAGGATACTGTGCACCACAACTGATGCCCAAAGAGGTTGGTCTGTACAACTCTTCCTTCTGTAGGCACCATCTAGGGTTTGTACAGCTGTCTACAATTTCACTCTTGGGTGAGTTTGAGGTAGAAACACTCATGTGTTTTTTTTGGGGGGGGGGGCACCACACTAAGACACAGAGAGAACTTACAAACTTCATAGAGGCATTGGCCAATGGCCAGGATAGAATATTGTACATGGAGGCAAAGCCCTTAATCATTATGCCAACTGATGATTGAGGTTATGCATAAATGTTGATAGAAAAAAATAAAGTTCAGTCTGATATACCCAGTATTTCTATCGGTATTTTTCTCACTGGAATGAGATTTTGGCTAGCTATAAATGTTGCATTGCACATGGTTTACCAATATGAGCTCAAACAAATACATGGCAAGAGGGGGCTAGGCACTGAAGAAATGGTTACAAACCAGAAACTGTAAAATATTCACAGCATGATGATAAAATATTTAAGGATAGAAAATTCATATTTGTGGTTTGATATTCAAGAGCTTCCTTTTTATGCAGTAGTAATTCAGCAAAGACAGGGACTTTATCAAGCTTTTTGGACAGAGTTCATACTTATTTTGCATCATTTGTGATACCTCTTTACTAATTTAATGCTGCAGACTTTTATTATATTAGCTGAAGTGCCAGTAACCTTTATGTTCTAATTGTGTTGGAGTCTATTAAGTTTCTTGGATATCATTCTGATTATGTTTTGAGTTGTTGCAAAGGTTTTCCCCATTCTATTTTGCAATGTTTTACTAGCAGAAGCACTAATAAATGTACTACTCTAATTATGATAAGGTAAATATTGCATGTTTAATATCCGGTTATATCTTTAGGTCCTAGTTCAGCATTTCAATGAACAATTATTTTAAGGAAATTACTTATTTTAATATTTTGGATACCAGCAGCATTTTATGTAATGCTCTTTGTGGTTTGTAAGTGGAAGGAGAAAGTATGATTTAAAGATCAGTTCAAAGGAAGTTAAAGTTAAGATTAAGGGGTGAGATATGAAAGTTTCTGGGTGTGAACTATAAGTTTGTTAGTTGCTGGGTTTGTAGCAAGCTCTTTTTATTTATCTGATCAATGTAATTTTATTACTGCCTTGTGGCTGGAAAATGTATATGGTTTCCAGATGGGTTTTTCAAAGAAATACATGAATGATTGCTTAGGTAGAGAGTATGAGCAGTCAAATATATTTTGTTTCCTTTATTAAAAATATGGCCCATTTGGTGTTAAATACATTGGCATGCTTGAAATCAGAAAATTGAAGTTTATAAACCGGTTACTCCCACCGATAAAAAGTACCTTGATTTAGAATACATTTTAGTGTTTATTGTGATAGATGACTGAAGATGACATTATGAATAAAGAAAATCATGGCAGTTTCCTGGATTAGCTGAACTGTACACTAGCCATGTTGGGCCAGATAAGGCATTCCAAAAAAATAAATACTGACAATTTGTAGCAGCCAAATGCATAATTTTAAGATTATGAACATTTCCTTCTCTCAGTCAAACTTTGAGGGATGAGTGTTGGGCATGAATACTGATTAATACATAACGGCATATTTTACATTAGACATTTGCTTTATTTCTATAAAGGACATGGTAATGTCCATATAATAAATACTGATAGGGCATAGCATAGATGATTTCAAGATTAGCAGCTTGCATCTTTGGAATATATGGGTCTTCAGAAGTGTGTGAAGAAATTTTAAATAATGAGAGGTCCCCTAAGTGTGCATGAGAAATAAGTTTATAATTTATTGGTTTAATGGCGGAGGGTGTACCATAGATCCACTAAGTTTATTATAGTTACCCTTATGAAATATAAATGGGACTTATTGTGTCTGGCTTAAAGTCATTCTTTTCAAGGGGTACAGGAGTTCTCTTTCCTGCCTTGGGGGAGATGACTGTTGGATGTTATGGAGAATATTTTTTATTATTTTGAATGACTATGTTATCAATATACTTAATGCTTAATAAAGGAAACTTGATAAGGACAAAATGTAGTATCTTGCTTCTCATATACTTTGAAAACCAATAATATGATGGAAACATATGTGTCTGGATTGTGTGGCAAGGTTTCTATGTGGCCTAGTTTTACATTTATCACTGGATAATGCAGTAGGCATAAATGATGCTTGTGTGTTAGGTACTCAGCAAACTATGGTGGAGTAACTGAATCATGACTGGACAGATTATATGCTAAGAATTGATAAGACTGGTGAGGTGGGAAGTATGAATGGTTAACCTTATTTACTTACATGCACTGAGAGGTGGAATTTGTGTTAGTATTTAAATTCTGTGAAGAATGTGGATTTGTATGTTCTGAAGACATCTGTAAAATTAAATACTAAAGCACTAAATAGTTAGAAGGTTGGTGTGTCTATTTTGTATGTTTTCTGTTTTTTGTTTATTTACCTTGTCATACAAGACTCATATTTAGTTGTCTGCTGCAAGTTTATTGAAATCATGTCAGTAAAGGTGTTTTTATTAAAAAAAAGATAGTGTTTATTAAAAAAATCAAAATATAATATAATTTAAATGAACCATATGATGAACCCCTTCTATACCATGGAAATGTAAAGAGATTCAAACAATGATTTTGAAACAGTCACAACAATACTTAAGTACATCTGCAGATTACCCCTAAACTATAAGGTGTCTGTCTTAATCTTGAAAATTAGATACTTTAGGTCATAACATAAACAAATCTATGGGCTTTATTCTTCATAACATAAGATTATCTCTTACTGTGAGAGGTTCATTTGCCAAAGGTACACAGTAAATATACAAATATAGGTGTAGTAATGAACAATCAGTAATGTTATTATTGTTAAAGTAAATATTGTAGTGGGCTGGCAACAAATTGACTGTGGCCTGCATACATGGTCCACATGGGAGTATTAATCCCTGTACTGTACTGCTATATACTACGATTGTCATAAAAATGCAACATTTTCTACTTTCAAGTCTCTGACTAGTTTTCTAATCCCTTCTGCTGTATTCAGCTTCTTTAGTGCACCTCACTGTATTTTTCCATAAAATCATACTACGGTACAATATTCCATGATGACCCAGCCTTCTTTTCATCCTGTTAGTCACAGACAACAATTAGTCTGTCTAGGAATGCAGGCTTACTCAGTCCTACTGTTGTAAGCCACATCAAATAAACAATGTATGGCTTCAAGACAGCTCTGTCAGAGTCAATTTGTCAGTGGAAATGAAAACTTTACATCTCTGTCTGACATAGGAATGTCAGGAGTGAAACAAGAAGTTCACGCAGTTTTCAATTTCTTTCCCTTTACAAGAGCAACTAATGCAGATATTGTCTGCAGCTGAAAAATACAGCAAACAAAATTCTTTAAGGAGATTTCAAAGGCATAAAAGATCAGGAGACATACAAAATAATGGATATTTACTTTCTTAGAGTTTTTCAAGGAAAGCAATACTGCATAGTAATCTATCTAAAAATTAATATACAGAACAGTTAAGAAAAGGAATGGAAATAAAATAAAATATTGACTGTAATATTGGATGTGTAGTATAATGCACTACACAAAAATTAGCACTCTTGCATATATGGGTGTGGTTGGGGGTGTGAGTGTGTATATATGTGTGTGTGTGTGTGTGCGTATATATATATATATATATATATATATATATATATATATATATATGTATATATATATATATGGGTCTACTTTACATGGTCGACTTTTCACAAAGTCGACTTTCATACGGCCAAGACCATATGATCGACTTTTGAAAAGCCGACCATGGGGAACCACTATCTCTGTACACTGCATAATGGGAAAATTTCCCTCTTCCGCACTGTAGTGTGATCTCGGAGTCGGTATATTTAAGTTACAGGGGTTGTGGGGGGCAGAGCCCTCCCTCATAACAGGTTTAAGATAAGTGTTTGTTGTGTTTATTTTACATAGTCGGCTTTCCGAAAGTCGATCATGTGGTCTCGGCCATAAGAAAGTCGACTTTGTGAAAAGTCGACCATGTAAAGTAGACTCGTGTGTGTGTGTGTGTGTGTGTGTGTGTGTGTGTATATATATATATATATATATATATATATATATATATATATATATATATATATATATATAAAATATATATACATATCCTTATGTAGATTTCAACAGATTTTCAAATGCACATTATATTGACAAAAGTTTATCTAATGCTTATTTATCTAAAACATATTTTGTTCAAAACATATTTAATCCGAATCAGAATAAAATAAAATACACCTCCAAAAACCATTTTTGCACTGCATCTCCCCACCCTTGCTTAAATATTTTAAGTTTACAGTCGCACAATCATGCAGAAGCTAAAATATGGACAGAAGTGATTCATTACATTTGGTGTTTTTTCTTCATGCCTGTAAAACCATAGAGTTAGTATACTTAAATTCATCTGGCAGTACAGCACCAGTTCTTGACTGGTCTGCCTTTTGGGAGGGATGGCCCCTCTGCTGGAGGTGGCTTAGAGGAGGCATGGATGCCTTCTGTGTCTGCCTGCAAAAGGAGACATTAACAGCTCCTCTCCTGAAGGTCAGAGGTCAGATTGGGTGTCTACAGTGTTAGTGCTGCACAATATGCTGGTTACTGCAGAGATGCACCAGCAGCCACACACCTGCACTGCTATCTGGCACTGCTTTCTGAAGTGATTAGCAAAGTCATGCAACTGAAATTTCCCACCCACTGAGCAGCTATGAACCTATGAACCAACCCATAATACTGGCTGTCCATCTAACTGATGCCTGGGTTTGCTCTGTCTGGGATGAGCCTTCTCTTTTCCTTCCTAGTATGTACTGCCCTTTTGTGTCTTTCCCTATTCCTTATTCATGGTCCATCCTTCCCCATCACCTATTATCTGCTCTCTGAATGAAAATGTCCATTCACTGTTCACCTTACATTTTGTGTGTATATCACCTCCGGCTATGTCTAAGTTCTTTACTGGTCCATCTGCAGTGCCACCTGGCCTACTCTCTCTGCCACTGTCCTTCATCTTGTGTCTTAATTAATGCCCATACTGTGAAGAACAAAATGTGTGGAGTCTGCATGTCCTCCCCGTGGTCGAGTGGCATTCGAAAGACATGCTTGAATGGGCGTGCCTTCGCTGAAGGTTGGACGTCGGGCTGGCACCTGGGCACCATAAAGATTGACTGCCAATCATTAGCGGACCAGAGTTCCACTGTGGCAACCCCTAACTGGGAAAAGCTGAAAGAAAAACAAATTGTGAAGAACAAAATGGACCAATAAAGCAGCTTTTCACCCTGCACCACTTTGACCTCATAGCTATAACAGAATCTTGGCTCAAACCACTGATCCTTCCATCCACCACTTCTTCCCTGGGTACAACTATTATCTTGATGGGTCACATATGATGTCAAATGCTTCCTGAGTCAGGGACAATGCCAGGCATACTTGGAAAAACAACCCATCCTCATCCTCCATGCAGCACTATTCTAAGCTAAGAAATATAGCTAAACTGGCAATCAGGTGAAATTTATTATTATTTAACATTTGTTTACTGGGAAAATCTGACTTGGAGCAAAGCCAATTTTCAGTGGAGGCCCAGGGAAACACGCTCCAGACGCATGTTTTTGTAATGTGGGAGGAAACCGGAGCACCCGGAGGAAACCTACAAGAATGCAGGGGCATTCCAGCTGAGAACTGAACCAGTGAACCTCTTGCTGTGAGGCAACAACTCTATCACTGCGCCATTATATTATGGTAAAGCCTCAGTCATCCCTTCTCAACAAACCTAAATAATTCTCAGTAAAGTAACCACCTGACAGGCTGTACCAATCCAGCAAACATCTCAACTCACAGTCACTGATTTCAGCTTCCACTTCAGTACACTTCCCATCCCTTATTCCATGAATAACCCCTCCTCTCCCTCTATCGTCTCATCTTCCCTATATATTCCCATTTTACATTTCAAACCAATCAAAGCTAAACACACAGTACCACTACATGAAGATCTAAAACTTTCTCACCTGCTGGTCCTTGCAATCTTTTCCCATGGTTCTTATTCCTATGTATTGACTTCATAGCCCCCCCCCCCTTTACATTTACAATCTCTGCCTAACTCAAAACATCATGGCTGATATCTGAAAAACAGCCATGGTTAACCCCCCCCCCCAAAAAAAAGTAACCTATTCCACAGCACTGACTTCCATCCCAGCTCTATTTCGCCCATACTTGGTAAAATCCTTGAAAGATAAATTTACAATTAACTCAGCCATTTCAACTCCCAATACTATCCTCAAAACATCATGGCTTTTGGGCTGATAGGAGCACTTCTCTAGCACTCTGGTTTCTTACTAACAACATCCTTCTGGCACTGGACAAAAGTCTCCTCATCAGAGCCATCTTAATTTACCTTATCAGAGCTTTCAATGTGGTTGACCATATTGTTCTGTTAGATCAATCCAAAAAGAAGGAACCAGTGAAGAGAGCACAAGTGTGCCAACTATTAAGCCGACAAGTTCTACACTGTCCGAGAGTTATAAGTACACAATTAGCTACAAGTAGTTACATTTAATGGATAATGATTTTATTGGTAAAAAGGAGGGATTATTATCAGTTAGTTCACTGTTTCTGAGGAAGTCTCAGTATCAAAGGGACGAAAAATGTGGCGATAATTTTAGTGTGTACTTCATGGTTACTGTGTGATTTGCTGGTATTCATTAAAAGATTCATGGAGTGGTGTCAAGCCTGTGTTTTGGAAGTTTTAGTTCTGTTAGATCACCTAACTGAAATTGGAATTAGCCCAGATACAGCTCCCTGGTTTAAACATTATTTTTTCAATCAATACTTTATTCAGTTTCAGTACAGCCTCCCTGCTTCCGCCACTCTCTGTAAAGGAGTCTCCCAGGGCTCCATTCTGGCTCCCCTCCTTTCTTCCATTTCATTAACAAACTACCACTTGACCTGCCTCACTAGTCCATTTTTCTTTATGCTGATGACAGGGTCTTATTTTTCTCAAACCTATCCTCCTTGGCCACGCAACAACTACAAATTGACTTCCTTTCTCTTATCAAATGGATTAATAATCAAAAATTAATTCTTTACACTTCCAAAAGCAAAACAATGCTGTTTGGTACCTCCGCTAAATGGCAGAAAAATTCTTCTTATCCATGACAGTCTTAATAATGCCATTAATCAAGTCACCTCCTTCAAATATCTTGGTATGTGGGTTGATCCCACACTGAACTTTCACCTTCACCTACGATAAATAAGAGGAAACTAAATTCCATCCAATTTACGTCCTAAAAACTTTCCTCATTTTGCTCCAGACCAACCAGAAATGCCATAGGCAAAGGTATTCTACTAACACAGCTTGAATATGGACTCCCACTGGTTGCAGCAGCAGCAGCATCCAAGAAAAAGTCCTCCACCATGTAAACTGAAAGCAATTCTATTAGTAATTTCATTACACTCTTCCTTAGAAATGAGCATCATTGTATCACACTTAACAAAGCCAGAGGGCTACCTGTCCGATAATGGGCCATTCTTCTTATTGTATCCCAACTTTACAAGCTCTTTGAAGAACACTTCCATCCTTCCCTGGCCTATAACCTCTTCTGCTATACTAAAATCCTGTTTGGAGGAAACATTTGCCCTAATCTTTGCTCCACTTATCACAACAAATATCGAGACAATTTACTTCCTCACACTACACCATAATGGTCAATCTCTCACCCCAGTAATCTAATCATCTGATGTTGTCATTTTTCATTCTTTCCTCAACTGCTGGGTTTGGATCTGAACTTGGGATCTGACTCGGCTGTTATTAAGCTTGTGGTAACCAAAAAAATCTCTGGCTTCTTCCTTACACACAATGCACCAATCTCTATCATACCCCAGATCTCATTTGTCGCTTTTCATGTAAAGATATGGTCAACCTTAGCTTTCGTATTTCAGTTCTTAAAGCAGCAGATAAGTGTACTTTTCTACAAAAACTTTATATTTCTTTTACACTCTTTATTCCCTTACCCTTGTACATTAGTGTAGCTCTATTTGGGTCTATATTAGCAGAATGAAAACTGTACTGAGCGAATCTCAGTTGAGCGACACCAAAAGTGCGAAAACCCCCTAATTTTGAATCTGATAAACAAAACAACTAAAACATGTAAAGTGTCACTAAGTGTTTTATGCAGGGGGCAAGCCAACCTGTGCCCCCACACACCCACTACTTAAATATACCAACTCTGAGACCGCACTACATTGAAGTAAAGGGAAGAATTCCCTATGGCAATCTCCTTTCATTCTTATGATATTAGCGGCTTTTGCACTTTTGGTGTTGCTCAACTGAGATTTGCTCAGTAAAGTTTTCGTTCTGTTAATATAGACCCCTCTATTTTACCATTTTGATATGTTTTTTTCCTTTTTTCTGTATTCGTACATGCGTATGTAATTATACTTACCATTGTTGGTATTAGCTTTCTTTTTTCTTTCACTCTGTTTAAAATAAAAATTCTTATCTTGTCCTTCTGTTGTTTTTGTACTGATGCTGGAATGGCTGAGAAGGGTCCTTCCAGCTTTAAAAAATGGCAGAAATGTAGGCACGAATTGCCTTATTCTGACACCCATATGCTTTGTGTTTATTGCTTAAGTCCACAGCATCTACAGGAGGATTGTTCTATTTGCCATAAGTTTAATCCCAGAGAGGGCTTGTGGATAGAAAAAATAAACTTATTCTTAAAACAGATTGTCACCATAAATATTAGAAGCATATGAAAAAAAAACTGAACTAGAAGCCTGGATTATCCAGCACAAGCCTGATATTCTTATTACAAATTAAATATGGCTTAAACCCAGTGTAAATTACTCCAAAATTCTACACCCAGACATAATATTATCCATAATGGCTGTGTAAAGAGGAAAGGTGGTGGTATTGCTTTAAATATTTCCCAACAACTAGCACATTTCCCCAACGAGCAGGGGAAGCTCATGGTACTGGCTTTTGGGCTGCCGACCACCATACCTCTCAACTGTACAGATTTCCGCAGAATGTTCAGATTTTTGCCTCATATTTTTACCCTGTTCCTCTATTTTCCTGGCAAATCACTGGGATGCTCTCAAGATTGTAGTCACTAAATAATGACATACATTTGAGTTTCAGACTTCAGATCCTTCAGAAAATGTATATTAAAACAATCCTGTTACTCGAGCAACTTTCTAAAAGTTTGAGCAGTATTTAAAATATGTCCCTATTTGTACCCCCATTTTGTCAAGCTTTGTACAAATTTTTTGCATTAAGGGGTTGAGAGGTATGCTGACCACAGTTAAAAGGAGAAAAAAAATGTGCTAACTCAGAAAGTCAACTATTATTTTTAAATTAAAATAATACTTGACTTACTGCTGTAGAGGACATCTGAAAAAAAAAATCTGATTCTTGCAATTACCAGGCTGTTTTGAAAACAGTATGAGGCTTCCTATTCATCAACTGGGTTTGACTGGCAGCATTCAGCAGTGTGACACAAGTGTCAGTCAATACTTGGCTCACCAGACTGCTGCATGATGCACCAAAGGGACCTTCCTGTTGATTCATCTGAAACAGCCTGAGCCAAGAAGAAGGAAGCAGTTAATGCAGAAGTGGAAGCACGAGTGTAGGAAAAGTATTTTTTTAAAGTATTTTTTCAGGTGCTGTGTGTGCTACTACCAGGATGTGGGAAGAAGGTAAGTACTTAACGTGAGCGTGCATGTATGTATCTGTATGATTGTATGTGTGTCTGTGTGTGCTCGTGACTGTATACATATGTGAGTGTACATACGTAGACAACATACTGAAGGTGTCATGGGAGAGTGCTTCATTTTGATGTCAGTGAAGTGCTTGTGCATACATGGACAAACTACTGGAGGGATTGTTGGGGGAAATTTTTCATTTTTGTGCTTATGCATACATGGACACTCTACTGAAGGGGACATTGGGGGAAATGTATTACTGTTTGTACATATATAGTTAAACAACTGAAGGGATCAAAGTGAAAATCATTGAGGGTGGAAATAAAATAAATTACTTTGACCAGTCATTGCTATTTTTATTTTATTAAATTATGATATCTGAGCTATATTCTGTCAATAAAGTTGGCTTTAATTGCTGGATGCAGGAGTTGTCTGTGGAGAAAAGTGACTGATACTGTTGTCTTTTGTTTAAAATAAGCATTTATTATTCTGGGTTTGCAGAAGTAGTCTGCATATTTTTTTTTCATTTTCTGTAACAGTCAGGCATCAGCAGTACAGTCAGTAATTAGCTGTTTGTGGTGGTCTGGGCAGGCTGTGACAGAAACTGATCATTGCAGAATGTTGAACTGAGTGGCACTGCCTCAGAACAGCACTTGCTTCTCCTGCTGAGTTTTGGCTGTGCATTCCTTCTACATGAAATCCTTTGAATTTTATACTGATGCTTTTCCCAGACCCTCAGCAGTATAATATGTGGCACTAGCCATTTGTTCTTTTACTTTTTATCACAATCAGAAGGGTACACAGAAGATTACTGTCTTTTTGGAGGGGTAGAAAGGCTGGCACTATTCCAAGAAAGACTGAATATATTTCCTTACAATTGATTGTTCAGGCCATCATCAATAAGTCAAAAGTTAGTTAAACGAATCTAAACTACACCCACTTTATGACTTCTGGGGTCTTAGTAGAACTCCATCTTAATTCAGTTACTTCCTCCGGACTTAAATTACAGTGGAGTCTTGGCCAGATACAGAATATAACAAGCATAGGGAAGGCAAAAAGTATGTGTTGGGGGGTTAAAAGTGAGATAAAGTATCAAGAATGAAGTTCAAAAAAAGGACGGTGTGGGGCCAAGATGAGGAGAAAACAGAGAAGGGCTCTGGGTAGTCCAGGGGAGACTAGTGGTTAACGGAGATGCATGGAGTGTTGATTACGGCTAGACATCTAAGGTGTATATAGTCAGTAAAGTGGTTCTAATGACTGGGTTTGTACTGAAGCAGCATGTGTCTGAAATTGAATGACCACAACTGTTTAATAATGGATAGCAGTTACTGACCTGCTGTAATATAGCCCCACCCCACTATATTTGGCTCCACCCATTCAGTTGCTTCCTGCAACCCCTCCTTGCTTTGAAGTCACCAGCTGCTCCTGCCTACAACAAATAAATAACAAAATTCAGTTTGGTAGAGCTTCATATTACTTTCTTGAAAATAAATAAATATAAAATAATATGTATTACTGTCCTTTATACCCCCCCAGCAACAATACAGAAACACTGGAAGATTTTCTACATAGAACAGCCCTTACAATTCCACAAGAAAAATATACTACTAGGTGATATCAATACCAACTGGTTGCACATCACCTGTAACTACTCTACATCCAGCATGTACTTATATGGTTTAGTACAACTAATTAATAGCTCCACACATTATAACAACACATCAAACCCCTTATTAAACTGAATCCTAGTATAAGAATATTGTAACGTCATCACTACAGGTACAATTTCTGACTGTCTCAGTCACCATCTCCCAATCTATACAAACAGGCATCTCATACATCCACTTAAACAGCATGTTTATAAAACAACATGCAACTTGTCCAAGTTTAACCCATAAGTATTTATGACTAGCTTATTGTGTATTAACTGGAACGTCATAAAAATCCTCCACTTATCCATCATATAGATGATGCTATAAATGAATTCAAATCAACTTTCCTAAATGTCCTAAATAACCTTGCACCTTCTAGAAGGAAGAGACGTAAAGCAAATAATGCACTTTGAGTCTCCAAAAAGAGTAGATAGTTAATTCAGGATAGAAACGAAAGTGAGGAAAGAATGGCAGGAATATAAACCACAGTATTCAGAAAACTTCAGAATGTTCCACAACAGTACTGGAAAGAAAATAAATGCAGGCAAAAAAGATGCTACAACAACATTCAGAACAATAGTAAACAAAACCCTAAAACATTCTGGTCAGCCATTAAAGAAATCTTACATCCTGACCAAAAATTCAATTTAAACTCTCTGCCAATAACTCTCCACTCAAGACTGCAATAGAATTAACCTCTTAATTTACAGACAGTATAGCATCCTTAACCAAAGATTCCCCAACATAGGATCATAGGAAGTTACTAGGCTATTGGCCCTGAGGCTCTAACAAGACTATCCAAGAAGTTAGCCCGTGTTCTGACAAGTCAGCATGCGATGCCCCTGTCCAGCAAGGATACAGGTGGAATCCCAGGGGTGTATTTTCTGTTCCCCATCCAGTTATCCAGGTTGTGCTTAAAAAGGTTAATGAGGTACTCTGCTTGATGTGGAGAGGGAGTCTATTCCACAGATGGGGGAGTCTCTGGGACACAAATCTGTCCTGCCAACAAGTCCTATTGATATCACAGACCAGGTTGAGGTTGTGCATGTGGGTTACTGGAGTGGAGCTTGACTTGCCGATATGCAGCAGTCCCATCAATGCAGGGTCTGAGATTGTTTTGTATGCCAGACAGAGTTCACCTCTGAGAAGTGTGCATGAGACGGAGTAGAGGGACAAGGCTTTTAGCCTATCTGTGTAGGGTAGATGCTTGAGGCCCTGGATTCTCCTGGTGAAGAACCTCTGTGATCTCTCCAGTTGCTGCACGTGCTTTGTGAGGTACAGGCTGAAAGGGGCATTGTACTGAATAATGGGTGTTATAAGGGATGTTATGACCTCCTTGTCCCTGGATGAGACACCCTTCCTAATGAGGTGGGCCACATGCAAAGCTTTCCATATAATGGAGGCAATATGGTGGTCAAAAGTCAGGTTACTATCAACCTGGGTGCTCAAGTCTCTCAAGACAGATCGCATACTTATTACCTAGTTATTAATGTGATAATTTGTGGGGACATCACTCTGCCCAAAAGGGGATGATGGTGCATTTTTGGCATTCAGTTTGAGGCATGTTTCTGGCACCAGTTCTTTGTTTGGGTGAGACCCTCTTGGAGGATGGCCACATCACTAGGGGAGCTGATGACAGTGCCCAGCTTGCAGTCATCTGCAAAACTTGGTCATCCATGACCCACTGGTTTTGGCCTGCACAACAGAAAAGTATATCCCAAACAACACAGGCCTCAAGACAGATCCCTGGGGTAAACCGCTCGTTACAGGTCTACTGCTTGAGGTGGCTTCCCTATTTTGACTAGGTGGGTTTTATCAGTGAGACAGTTTGCTACCCATCTGGTAACATCAAAGTAGATGGTGTGCAACATCATCCCCTCATCCATGGCTTTGGTGACTGCCTGAAAGAAGTCAACCAAATTTAACAGGCATGACCTCCCCTTGATAAAATCAAACTGTGTGGGATTGAGTGTTTGGAGGTTACCAATGTCCTTGTTAATGAGGTCTATGATAATCCATTCTATGACCTTGCAGATCAGTCTAGTTAGACTGATGGGTCTATAATTTCCTGGATGCTCTACCTTTGTGCAAAGGGATGACAGTGGCTGTCCTCCACTTGGCTGGAATGAAGCCGGTACTCAGGCTTTGGTTGAATAGAGTGCCTAATGGTGCTGCAAGTTCCTGCCTGAGTTCACGTAGAATGCAACCTGGGATGTTATCAGGTCCCATAGAGGCTGTATTTTTGCCTTTGAGAGGGCAGTGATGACTTGCTCCCTAGAGATAAGAGGAGGGGGCAGGTCCTGGAGATGTCCTGATTTACTGATGGGGGACAGAGGGGTGAAGTTTTTGCTGAACCTGTCTGCCAGCAGGTTGGCTGTATCTACGGTGTTTATGTATGCGATGTCCTTGACCACCAGTTCTGAGCAGATGTAAGTGCTTCCTTTGAGATTGCAGACATATATGTAAAAAAAGGCCTTTTGATTGTCTTTAGTAGATGTGGCCAGTTTGGACTTGAAGTTTGCTTTGGAGGATTTCACTAGTGCTCTTACTTGCTTATTCAGCCTAAAGAGATATTGCTTCCAATTAGGCACCTGCTCCTTCTTGGTCCTGGACAGCAAGTTTTTTCCTTTTACTATAGAATTTATTTATTGCAGATGCCCACCAGACAGGTTTACTCTTCCTTGAGGAGGAGGACTTTTTTCCTGTTGGGTATTCCTGATTCAGCTATATAAATGCTCATATAGTACTTTGGTGTAGGTATGGATATCTGTGCCACTTCTATGAAGGGGGAGGGGGCTGTGAAGCTGTTTATACCTTCCTCCAGGAGGTTGGAATTAGCTTTGGAGAAGTTTTTATGTTTGACCCTAGCAAGGGGGGTGGGCAGGTTAGATGGTGAGTTTGAAAGTGACCACTTTGTGGTCAGATCTTACCAGGGAGGATGACACTGTAGGGATGCTGCAGTGGTTACTCAGGTTGGTTAATACCAAGTCCAAGATATTATCACCTCTTGTGGAGGTGTCGACCAGCTGGTCCAAGGAATTTGCACTGATGAAATCAAGGAATCTCTGGGCATTTGTATTTTGGCATGAGTGGTTCTTCGAGTCTAGTGTTGGATAGTTAAAGTCACCAAGGATCAGGGTAAAAGGTTGAATCTTGATAGATTCAAAGAGGTTCTGATAGGTGGAGTGGGCATCTTGAGTCAAAGTTGGGGTCCTGTAGCTAGCTATGATTTGAATAGGGGTCTTGTCAACAGTTAACTGCACCTGGAGTGCCTCCTGTGCATCATACTGTTTGATGAGCCTGGAGGCATGTATGTCTTTAATATATATTGAAACTCCACCTTCTTTTGCTTTGCTGCCCATGGTTTGGGGTCTGAATATATGCTAGGATGAGTAACCTGGTATGGCTGGGGTGCTCTCCACAGCTTTGAACCAGGTTTCTATGACTGCACAAATGTCAGCATTTCCAAGGTTAAGAATGCTTGCAATGAGTGTAGTTTCATGTTTAGACTCTTAGCGTTTAGGGGCATGACTTTTAATTTGTGTTTTGGTGAAATTTTTTGGTCTATATTAAAAGAACAAATGCTTAAAATGTTGAACACCTATTTGTCGACACACATTAAGTGAACACTCTTATAGCCAAAAGCTGACAAAGTTGAAAGCCACATACTCAAAATATTTTAGTTGTCTAACATCGATCCCCCACTGCCGCATTGAACATGAACTGCAAACACAGTAAATTTCACGTCAAATGAACACCCTCAATATATGCTATAATCCTTCCTATTTGTAAAGTAAATGAATTAACCATACCAATTGCCAACAGTAAATCTCCACTTGTCCAAAATGGCACTTTCCCGAAACACAAACCAGTTAACACACATATACTAATTTTTCTCTAATTTTTGCAGGGGGCAAGCCCCCCTACACTCCCTGCTGATTATATATATCAACTCCTAGATCACACTAAAATTACGGTAAACATGCATAACTCATAATGTACACATCTTTGCATCACTGCTACATTTGTGTGTGTTGGCTAACTATGACATTTCGAACTTAATGTTTTCGATCTTTAGGGCTTTCGCTTATGAGAGAGTTCACTTAAAACGTATCGACAATGTGGTGTTTGGCATTTTAAGCATTCATTCTTATAATATAGACCCAACATTTTCATACTGGTAATTTTGACCTCATGGCATTGCCTAAAAAAAAGCACTATGGGAGAGGCGGCAAGAGCCTTTGCCAGAAGCCTGAAGCCCAAGGGGAGGCAGATGCAGGCTATCTCTGACAAAGCATCGTGATCTGTCGATCACGTCTTCCCAGGCTGTCAGGTACTGGATCCCGTTGGAATGACACCAGAAACTAAACCAATTGTTAAAGTCAATCATTTTCTGCTTTTATTGAGGCATCATTTTGGGTGATGGTAGAATGCTGCTAAAGGCTAGGGACATACCTGCCTGGGACACATATTCAGCAATCTCGATCATGTCTCTCTTCATAGAGTCCAGGGATGTACGTGTCAAGTCATTCACGCCAACATGGACTATAACAGAGCCATAACAGTACCTGTTGTTGGGAGACTTGAGTGCGTGTGTGATACAGCAGATTCTGGCACCTGACAAACAACTAACCGCGACTTTCTCCTTATCCAGCCTGGTGAAGGGCACATCTGTGTGTCTTACAATGGAATTTCCTATGACTAATATGTTGTGTTTATGGTCAGGCCTTAGTGGCTGTGAGACACAGGTGTGTGGACTGTGTGGTGTGTGATGTGGTGGTATGTGATGTTTGCATGTGTTTTTGCATCAGAGGTCTCTTTTGTATTCAGCAGCCACATATCACCTTATCCACTTTCACCTTCAAACCTGTGCTCACATCCTATACAAAACTACTGTTAAACTCATATCATGCTCTACCTCAGCTAATGACCTTCAAGGTGAGTACCTTAAAATAGCAGCTAGTAACATTGCCTATCCTGTCTCAACCCTTATAAATAGGTCAATCCAGGAATCGCATATTGCCTGCCTCTCTAAAAAAATCAGACATTATCCCTCAACACAAAGGAGAACATTAAACAGACATCACCAAGTTTAGACCTAGAGCAGTCTTATCACTCCTCTCCAAAATACTTGAAAAAATGTAGTCAAAAACAATTGCCAAACTTCCTGCAGGAAGAACTCCAGTCTCCCACACAGCACAGCTTCTGTACCTCCCATAGTACTAATGCAGCATTTCTAGCCTTTACAGATGTTTCCAGTAAATATAGAGCTAATAGCAAACTAGTCTCCTCCTCATTTGCTGCCTTAGCTAAAGTCTTCGACAAAGTTTGTCACAGCAAAGTTCTACTTCAAATGTCCTCACTAAGTCTATTTCAGCACACCCTTCTGTGGCCCAAAAAGTACCTCTCCAATAAAGTTTCAAAAAGTAAAATGGCCTATCTTCAAAACTCCCAGTCACCACAGGCTCTATCCATAGTCTTCTCCTCTTTAACATTCTCAGCAACACCTTCCACACATCCGTACAACAAGCCTCCCTAATACAATATGCAGATGACTCCACACTCAAATGCACATCAGACAACCTGGCACATCTCCAAAAACAATTACGCAGGATGCTTTAACAGCCACTGACACATGGCTTTGTAACTCAAACTCATGCTTGTCCCCCCCCAAAAAAAAAAAAAGAATAGTACTAGTACGTTTACCCCAAATTCCTCTCATGAAAAAACAAAATTTAAAATCCTCTCTCTTAATAATACAGCCATGAAAGTTACTTCCCATAGCAAATTATTATGGATGATAGTGGATGATAACCTTAAACTTCAAATGCATATACAAAATTGCATAAAAAAGAAATCACAAAAAACTAGGGATACTTTACAGAGCTAAGTACTCTTTCTCTTCTCACTAATTTATGATGCTTTCTTCTTTACTAACCTCTGGGCATCAAAAAAAGCAAAACATGAAGCATGCTATAACACAGTGGCTAAATTTGCAGCAAATACCCCTTTTAGAACCCACGACTGTACGGCACTAAAAAGGAAAAGAAAAACTAGTTAGATCTACTCCATGAACAAACATATACACAACTTTTTGCCAGCAATAAAATTAACCAGCATCCATCTGCGTGTCCAGCACTAAACACCATTGTAAACAACTATCTTCCCACTGGGTCATTAGGATCCGATGGACAAAAACTTCTCTCTGTCACAAACCTATCAAATCTTCTGGACATGGTCTGTACTCATACCATATTGCTAAGGCCTGTAACTCCTTACCTATATTCAACAGGTCAATACGTTCACTCCAGTCCTTTAAAACCATTAGGAATGACTTCTTAACTAAAATCTATCTCTGTTCTTGCTCAACCACAGGATAATACTATATCCATACTGCCCCTACTTTTTTCAATAGGTTCTGTGGGATCTTTTACATCCACCTAAGTTACCACCAGCTCAAGCAGATTGGGCCTCAGTTTCACATCCCATCAGAAGGATGGCACACTCAGGAGTGCAGCAGCTCCCTTATGCTGCACTACACTGTCAGTAATTTATCTTCCTAGTGTGTGAACAGAACCCACAGCCTTTGGCACCAAATGCAAGGGTGCTACCTGTTACGCTGCTGACGCTGAAAATTTCTCTAAATATTAAATCATTGCCATATAAGTTTTTAGCCAGTGTTCTTAAATATTAAATCATTGCCATATAAGTTTTTAGTCAGTGTTCTCACAATACGTCTAATTTTGTTTTTGTATTATTTTAGAAAATTTTAACTGCGGTGGTGGTGCTGCGGTAGCGTTGTCGCCTCACAGTAAGACGTTGTCCTGTTCGATTCTCAGTTAAAGCGTCTAATGTGTGGAGACATGCGAGAATAGGTGTACCTTCATTGAAGGTTGTGCGTCAAAGCTGGCAACTCGGCACGTAAAAATCTACTGCCAATCATTAACGAACCAGAGTTCCGCTGTGGCGACCCCTAACCGGGAAAAGCCAAAAGACACAACATTATTTTAGAAGATTTTAAAATTATTGTTCTTGAAATGTTTTTGTAATACATTGGAGCTTTTCTCCTTGGGCCTGCACTGAAAATGGGTAGCTACCAAGTCGGATTTTCCTGGTAGTCAAATGAAAATAAATAAAAGTAGACTACAGCTGCAGTTAATATGCTGTTTGGGGAAGGGGCTTTTCCATACCATGCCAGCAGACTATTTTATAGGCTATCACCGTCAGAGTGCTTGATTGACTTGCTTGCTGTTTTCCGCCTGACTATTGGTGATCTCTGCCTGCAATTAATTTTGTATTGGAGTATTTTTATTTAAGGTTTGGTTACTTCTATTTTTATCTTTTCCTCATATTGCATTTGTTTTGTTTTAAGTTTTTTGTTCTTTTTTAAGAGGTCTTGGCTAGTGTCAGTTAGAAAAGTTAGGAAAGAATTCCTTGGTAGATAGTAAATAACATCCAGCTAATTAGTGGGAGGACCTGAGAAATATCATTCCTCATTTAACTAGCAATATTTGGAGGCATCTTTATTTAGCTGGAGTGCTTGTTTGACTTGCTTGCTGTTTTCTGTCCGACTATTGCTGATCTGTGTCTGCATTTGATTTTTCCCACCCAGCTGCCCAACTGTTGTTGCACTTTTAAATCAGTTCATTCTCCTGAGAATGGAGAGTTCAATTGGGAAGGTCCATCTCCTTAGTCTCTTAAATTGTATTATCTTCCGTTTTATCATTTCCCAATTTCTTAAAAAAACTGCACTTTATTCAACTGTTTTTACTGTATCTCTGCTTCTTCCGACTTTATTACTTTATTTTGCGTTTTGCTGCTTGTTCTTAAAGTTTTTAGTTGCATTTATTCTGCTGCATTTATTGCTGCTTATTAGTAACCTGATTACATTGTAACTGTTATTCTAAGCCTCTTAGTTTTGATTTAAGCACTTGGGCTTCAAACTATCATGCATAAGGAAGGTTTGCGGTCTACACTCTTGTGGCAGGAGAGGTAGCTTACATCTTTCTAAGTCAGGAATTGCTGGTTGAAGGCTCATTTTGTATGCTGTTCTAAAAGTCTCTTAGTTCTGATTTAAACCCTTGGGCTTCAGGCCAGTTATTTTACATTAAGAAAGTTTGTGGTCTACACTCTTGTGGGAGGCGAAGGTAGCCTCCTTTCTTCTGAGCTGGGAACCGCTGGTGAAGGCTTATTGAGCCTGCTGTTCTAAGTGTCTTTATTCTGGTCTGTGGTCTGCACTCTTTTGGCATTACTGTATAGACAGTTTTTGTAATTACTAGATCATCTACTTTGCTCATAGCTGAGAGATGCTCATCAGGTTGCTTGTTTTACTGACTTGTTTAATATTAAAGTTTTCCTTACTCTTCCCTAGCAGATCAGTGGCCATGGATATGCACTCCCTTACTCTGTCTGCGGCTAGTCTCATTGAGTTGGGTATTCTAAGGCATTGCAGCAATTGCCTCATGTACACTGATAACCAACTTATTCTTAGACAGATAGCATATGCGAGTAGCGAGTACTGTAAATACAATTTAATGCTGGAAGCAAAACTCTCATACAACCACAACTAATGTTATAGAGGCTGTCAGTGACACTTACACCATGCCTGCTGCACAGGGTAAAGATCCTACACATAAAACTACTTATTCTGAGGCAGGTAGAGGTAACCTTCCTAAAACACTAATAACTCCTGCACAGTACAATCAAAGAAAGGGTCCTCAGCCATCACATAAACTCTCTGTTAAAACACTACCCACAGCTACACATAGTAAAATTCTATCCATTGCCTCCACTGCTAAGCCCTTAAGGCAAACTGGCACACAACCAAATTTCCTGGTCATTGGTGATTCTATAGTAAGGCACACTGATGTTCCCCTCACCAGACTGAGTAAGGAGAAAGACACAGTCAGCTGCCTTTCTGAGGCTAGGATACATCAAGTCACACAGGCACTGAGGTCATTGAACCACAGGTACCAGTATGATTCTGGCACAGTCCATGTGGGTGTTAATGACTGAGATGTACCTACCTTGAGTGTATGAAGTGAGACATGATTGAGCTTGCTGATTATATATCGCAGGCAGGTATGAGCCTAGAACTAAGCAGCACACTAACTTCTCCAAGGATGATGGCACATTACCAGCAGAATATGACTGATTTTAACAATGGGCTTAGCTTCTAGTGTCAATCCGGGGGTGTTACAATATTTGTAAGCCTGGGAGGACATTGTTTTACAGACCATGCTGCTTTGCCATTGATGGTCTGCATTTATCCCCTCTAGGCTTTCTGATATTGGCAAAGACCTTTCCAACACACATAGTGCCTTTTTTATGCAATGACAAAATTGCTAAACCTAATGACTTAACTGAACCTATGAAGGAATATCTGAAGATAGTACTGCTTAATGCTAGAAGTCTTAACAAGAAACTCCACTCCCTGCAAGCCTTGCTCTCTTTAGAGTGTATAGACATCTGTGTAGTAATGAATACATGCTTTAAGGTCACTGATAGTGCCCCAGCAATGCAAGGTTATAATGCTTTTCACACCTTTAGACCAGCTACTACACAAGGAGGGAACTAATGGTGCAGAGGTGTCAGTCAATATTGAGACCAGTCTCACATCTAGACTAGTTAAAGTGTCTAACCCACTGGAACTCATACATGTGCAACCCAAAATAAACAGGGTGCTGTACCATATCCTTGCAACATATAGGTCTCCCCTCCATGTCATAGGAAACCCATACTACCTATCTTTATGCACTAGGGTTACCCTCTGCTCAGCTCAATAGAGTATTCATGGGGGATCTCAACTATCCCACTATAGACTGGGAATCCTATACCACTTCTAATGCACAAGCCCAGTGATTCCTACACTTTGTTAATACTAACATTGTGGAATAGTTTTTGCTCCATTCTTCTACCAAGGCAAACCTCTATCTATTAAGCAACACCTTGGTTAAATTCCAAGCACTCCCCCAAACAAAATAAACCCCACAAAATACACTGAACTACATACAAAATCTCTTTACAGCCATATTGATAGTGGTATAGTCCAAGCTGTGCCCATTGATATAAAGAATAAGACAAACTCAAAAGACAAGCCACCCTTGTGGAATCAGACTATCAATCGGTTATACAACAAAAATCTTGGCCAAGCATAGAAGGAACAAAGCCATACATACTAAAAGCCCCCTGACCAAAAACAGGCAGTTAAGAGGGTTAATTAATACTTCAAAGGCTAAATTTGAAGAAAAAATAGCTTCTCAGGCAAAGGACAACCACAAAGCTTTCTACAGCTATGTCGGTAACCTCAGAGGAAATACTCAACAATGTACAGACCTTATTGTAAATGACATCACCCACTCTGAGGCTATTGCCCTCCTTTTGGCTGACAGGTTAAGCCCAAATTTCTCCCACCACTCCACCCTGATAGTCCAAATGAAATACCACATAACACAATCCCCCCAACCATTTCTAGAGAACAGATCATTAATGCACTTTCCAAAGCTAAAAACACTACATTGATAGGCCCTGATAGCATCCCGGTATGTTTGTAATAAATAGCATGAAACATGACATTTCTGGTTCACTTGAATCACTTTTCAACTGAAGCATCCAATCAGGTTTTGTGCCCAAGGAGTGGAAGATGGCAATGGTCATTGCCCTGCACAAAGGAGGTCCAACCACTGATCCGGGTAACTACATGCCCATAAGTCTTACCAGCCTTATATACAAGGCCATGGTAAGAATCATCATGGGCATAATAAATGAGGACATAGGTAACCTGCAAACACTGGACTCAACACAGTTCGGCTTTGTTAATGGATAGTCATGCCTATTAAATCTGGTGAATTTTTTTTTTGAGAGGGTCACCAAAGCATTGGATGAAGGTAAGACTGTGTACACAGTTTACCTCAATCTGGCTGAGGCTTTTGATACAATACCCTCACTAATTTAAATATAAATCCTTTTATCACCCACTGGATAGCCAATAGCTCACTGATAGAACCCAGAAGGTCAAAATAGGCGAGGCCACCGCCACCAAGAAGCTAGTCACTAGTGGAGTCCCCCAGGACTTGGTATTGGACCAGCTACTTTTTGGCATCTAATTCTCTAAAATGGAAGCAAATGCTGAAGGATTATGGCTATGTTTGCAGATGAGTGCAAGCTGTGGGTTATCATCAAGTCCTCTGCAGACACTAGCATTCTTCAAAAAGGTCTTTCTCTAACTAATAAATGGTGCCAAAGCCATGGTCTTAAACTCCGTGATAAGAAATGCATAATTGTACCCTTTTGGAAATCAAACACCCCAGCTAATTACCATGTTGATAATACACCCCTAAGAATCGACCCAGTGGTCAGGGATCTGGTTACACAGATAAACACAGTAGCCTTGCCTTCAACCACCATATGGCCACAGTGGTGAGGACATCCATTTATGATGTGAAATTTATAAATAAGCGCATGGCATCCAAGCCCAAAGAGGTCAGTATCTTACTGTACTCTTCCCTTATCAAACCAATTATGGAGTACAGTGATCCCTTTGATATTTAACAAAACAAGATAAGAAAACTGATAAAATAAACAGATCCAATGCCAGGAGGAACACCAGCTTTAATGTAAGACAAATGAATAAACTAACTAAGTGCTTTCTTCCACAATTGGGCTTCATCAGAGCCAGTACACAATAGAACAATTATCCCGTAAATATCAATTAACAACAAACGAATCACATGAGTACCACCATAATTTGTAAAAAGTTAACCCTCAAGCAGCCAAACTCAGTCAGCCCTAACGTACAATGCATAAAATACATTAGTAATACTAATACAACTATAAACTTTTAAATTTATATCTAACTTATATAAATTGAAATGTAAACATTTATATAACTATATTAAAAATTCACACCTTCTTAGAGATTGGTGACCACATATAATAAAATAAAAAAAATATACATTATAATAACTGAGATTTATATTTCAATACACAAGCTGTAGAAATACTGTCATTAATACCAGGTACATTTGATGTGTCAGGACACAACTGCCATAAGCATTCTCTAACTTCTAGCAAGGTTTTAAGATCCTCACCAAAATCTCTCTTAGGTAGCCTGTCAATAACAAAAAATAATTTTTTTTAAATTAATACAGTTCTTACTGTGATTAAATAGGGGATTGGTGGATTTTTTATTTTTAATATCGCTATTATGCTCCAGTATATGAAGTCCTAATTTCCTTGTAGTCATCCCCACGTAAATTGCCATACATGATAAGCATGTAGCCACATAAACTACCATGCTTATATTACAGTTACAATGCCCTGGACATATTAATGCTCTCTTGTAACTGTGAATCTGCACATATGGTCCATCATTGATAAATTTACAAACACTACATGTACCGCATTTAACCATCTGTGAGGTTTTCTGACCAGAGATCCCAGAACTTTTCTCTAACAAATCTTTCGGATTTAAGCCTGTGCTGTTAATAAACCTTGGAACAGACCCTATTATATATTTTGTTCTTGAAAACACTATCCCATACAGTGTGTGTGAACTGTTGACTTCAAAACATAGTATTTTTAATGATTTGTTGTTTGAGATAAGGCATGCTTTGATAAAATTCTTGTAGATGTGGACAAATTTGTTAAAACTGGGCTCGAGAGAAAGCAAAAGAAAATTATTAGAGACACTCGAATATAAGGAAAAGAGACCTTATCCTTCTAAAAGAAGGGAAGAAAATATGGGTAGAGACAGTCTGAACAATGAGACAATTAGAGTTCCTAGTGATGAACTGGAGGTTGTGCAAACAGATATGTGTGAAAACACTGATACTTTTTAGACAATTCACCACCACTGAGACGCTCAGATCGGTTAAGGTACCAGGCTCAATATCAGAATTATGCAGATACGAGAACCCTGAGTTGACAGAATTATCAACAAAGGAGGAGATGGGGAGGTTCATGGCAAATGCAATACAACCAGTGGCACAACCATCAGGAGAGTTACAACAATTAGGCTCTTGTTCAATGTTTAGTGATGAAATGCAAATTGATGTGTCCATGTTTGAGATGTTTTCTTGCCACAGTAATTGTTTTGAGGTTGATGAATACACTGATGTTGACAGTACAAATATTATAAAAATTTTAAGCAGTATGGTGACAATGATTTTAACATTTATAATTATTCAGACCTCATGATTACTGAATATCATGTTAGCCTTTTTAAAAGAGGTTTTTCATTTGTTCCCACTTTCAGGTATGAGATTGGGAGACTGCTTATTAACCTTAGATTATATTCTAGGCTTCTTAATTTATGCTTATTTTTTGGCAACAACATTTATCCAGATTAAGTCTTAAAAGAAGTAGTGTCTTTATTCCACTATATAATCCAGCTGTTATGGTGTCTGAGCTCCTCTGCGGAACACAGATACATAGATGTTTAGAACATGAAACACTGTCTAATAGAAATTTAACTACAGCAGAACAGTTTTGTTTGAGAGAAATGACACACAGTAACCAATATAGGGTTATGAAACCCGACAAGAGTGAGGGGGTCATTATGTCAAACACTGACTATGAATGTAGAATGCGATTATTATTAAATGAAGTAGAAACCTATGAAATGGTATCTAAATTTGATGTATAAAGGGCTTACACTAAAATTGACTGGCAGCTGTATGAATTTATGTGTGAGGGGATTCTCTCTCATGATGAATTTAAGTATCTTCCAGTGGAACATCCCATTATTCCTTCAATTTTTGATATTCCCAAAATTCATAAGAATGTTAATTGTCCACTGTTTAGGCCTATCTTTGCAGCTAGGGGCTCAAAAACTAAACCCCTAGCATCATACATAGATATTAGTTGTAAGAGCATACTGGACAAATTACCGTATATTCTAAAAGATTCATGGCATTGCCTAGACTGTATAAGGAATATTAATGTAGATCTTATGGAGGAATTTTGGTTCGTAACAGTTGATGTCATCAGTTTGTTTTGGGTGATCCCCCACCAGATTGGAGTAGATATGTTTAGTAGTAGTTTGGTTAAATACAGTTTATTACATCAAGTAAAGAGAAGCCTGTTGATAGAATTAATAGAGATTGTATTATTTAATAATTTTATACTGTTTGATGGTGAGTATTATAAACAGACGACTGGGGTTGTGATGGGAGCCAGGTGTGCACCCATTTATGCCAACTTGGTGTTGGCTGATTGGGAACAGCAATTTGTATTCAAATCAGAATATAAGGCCAAAATTATGATTTATTTACAATATTTGGATGATATTCTTATTTTATGGAAGGGCTCTAAGCATGATCTAAAAGAATTTATTGGGTACTTGAATGAAACAACAGAGTTCCTTAAGTTTACAAGTCACATTGATAAGGACAAAATTGAGTTTCTGGACATTTAGTTGTATAAAGAAGATGGTCAAATTCATTCAAATATTTTTCGTAAAAAAACATATAGTAATTCTTTTTTACACTATGATAGCTGCCATCCTGAGTATCAAAAGAAAAATGTGGTTAAGGGGCAGATGGTACGTATGTCCCGATTAATAAGTCAGGAAGCTTGTTTTAGGGTTGAAATAAGAAATTTGATAGATATGTTTAGGAATAGAGGATACCCTTTAGATTTATTAACTAAGTTCAGTAAAGAGATTGAGAAGAGGAGAACTTGTGACTTTATGCCTATTCTTTTGGACAATAATAGAAGTCATGGTAAAGGCAATGTCTATGACATTAACAACCCCAGTCAGAATTATTCTTCTGGTATGGTTATGGAGTTTAATCCCACAGGGGTAAAAGTTAAGAATATTATACACACTGTATGGGATAGTGCTTTTACTCAAGAAATAAAAGATATAATAGGGTCTGTTCCAAGGTTTATTAACAGCAGAGGCTTAAATCTGAAAGATTTGTTAGAGAAAAGTTGTGGGATCACTGGTCAGAGAACCTCACGGATGGGCAAATGCGGTACATGTAGTGTTTGTAAATTTATCAATGATGGACCATATGTGCAGATTCACAGTTACAAGAGAACATGTCCAGGGCATTGTAACTCCAAAACAAGCGTGGTAGTTTATGTCTCTACATGCTTATCATGTATGGCATTTTACATGGGGATGACTACAAGGAAATTAAAACTTCGTATACTGGAGCATAATAGGGATATTAAAAATAAGAAATTCACCAATGCCCTATTTAATCACAGTAAGAACTGTATTAATTTAAAAAAAATTTTTTGTTATTGACAGGCTACCTAAGAGAGATTTTGGTGGGGATCTTAAAACCTTGCTAGAAGTTAGAGAATGCTTATGGCAGTTGCGTCTCGACATGTCAAATGCACCTGATATTAATGACAGTATTTCTACAGCTTGTGTATTGAAATGTAAATCTCAGTTTTTATAATGTATATTTTTTTATTTTATGATATGTGGTTACCAATCTCTAAGAAAGTGTGAATTTTTAATATAGTTATATAAATGTTTATATTTCAATTTATATAAGTTAGATATAAATTAAAAAGCTTAGAGTTGTTATTAGTATTACTAATGTATTTTATGCATTGTGGGTTAGGGCTTACAAACTATGGTGGTACTCGAGTCATGATTCATTGTTGTTAACTGATATTTAAGGGATAATTGCTGTATTGTGTACTGACTCTGATGAAGCCCAATTGTAGGTGAAAGTGCTTAGTCAGTTTGTTCATTTGTCTTACATCCCTTTGATATGTACCTGACCAGGTGTATGCAACAACTAGAGTGACCTCAAAGGTTCATTACAAAAAGAATGCAAGGTGTAAAATGCCTTATGCAGAGTGCCTTAAAGCCCTTTGCCTCTACTCAGTCTCCTGTAGACTGCTGAGGGGTGATCTATGCCTGGCACTGCATTCACAAACCCCACACTTATGAATCTCCTACATATTTGTAAGCCAAAAAGTTCCAGAAATACAAGGTCTAGGAATCTGAATTTTGTCTGTGACTTAAAAGAATGTGTTGGAAAGACAGATATGTCTCCTGGAGACTGCCCCTCCTATGGAACAGGCTTCC
Source organism: Protopterus annectens (assembly GCF_019279795.1). Classification (NCBI taxonomy): domain Eukaryota; kingdom Metazoa; phylum Chordata; order Ceratodontiformes; family Protopteridae; genus Protopterus; species Protopterus annectens. The sequence goes on from NC_056749.1 coordinate 644,222,737, forward strand.
CATCTGTTTGAAGCTGAGTTTGACTAGTACCCATTTTAAGCACAACCTAGACAAGTGGATGGGGAATTGGAAAGTTACACTGAGCCTGGCACACACATCCCTTATGAACACAGGTAGCTTAGAAATACCTGACCCTCAATGCCCTATTTGGATGCAGGACATCATTATTCTTTTGGGAAAACTTGGCTAGGCTTAGAAAGGCCACTTGGGTCATTAGCCACTAACAGTCTATGAATCTAAGAATTATTATTTGATAATGTAGCACAAAATAAAAGGTCTGCATATTATGAATATGTACCTGTGTGTATTATATATAATGTCCTTCATTAGATTACTGCTGCAGTATTTCTTACTTATGGGAAAGTATCCTGCCAGGGATATCTTATATCGGGACAGTTTACAAAAGCTTGGGTTCCATACATCTGACCTATGAACTATGTACAAAACTATGTGGTGGTACATAGGGATGTATGGGTATGACGTTCCTCAGAACTTTTTGGGTAACAGTCCATAAAGGAACATTATATCTCCAGGGATCCCTATCAGTTGATCGAGTTTTCAGAAACTCAAAATTCATATGGTCGAGGCCATATGATTGAGTTTTTGAAAACTCAAAAGGTTTTGAATGGAGATCAAGGTACAGTGAGGATTGGGGAATGTACGCTTTTCTTCACTGTAGTATATTCTTGGAGTTGGTATATATAATTTGCAGGGGGTGTGAGGGGTGCAGGGGGGGGTTAGTCCCCTTGCCTAAACATAAAGCAAATTTATATATATATATATATATATATATATATATATATATATATATATATATTTTTTTTTTTTTTTTGATGTTCAAATTTTTGGAAACTATGGTCTTGTTCATATGAATTTTGAATTTCTAAAAACTCAATCATCGGACACCGATCCATCTCCAGCCATGGCTTGTACCAGTTTTCATTCACTATGGTTAGGTATGTACTCCTTTTGAGGACACTTCCATTTTTACTTAATTTTTGACTATAAATATTTAATTTCATGTCAGTTAAGAGAGAGAATTTGATTGCAGTCAGCAGATCCCCTAGAAGGATAATAACACCAAGTGTCTATTCGGTCCAGAAGATAATGTTAGGGATTGCTCTATTTGCAAATCTTTTATCACTAAAACAATTAGAAGTCATCTGGCATCTCTGAAGACCTACCTTGAAAAATCAAAGGCTTAAAGAGAACTAGCTTGAGAAAATATGGACTCAAGTTGTTACTGTCAGATGTCCCTCAGCATCCACGTAAGAAATTTAAGTAACCTAAATAGTCTGAGGTTTCTGTTGTCTGGTCATAGTCGGACATCTCTACTGAGGCATATGATGAAGCCACATGCTGTTTCTCTTCTGTCCCTGCTTCCACTGTTGAGACGTATCCTGAGACTTGCAAGGAGCAGCTTTCAGGCACTCAGAACCTGATGAATTAAATAGCCAGCAAGGCCATAAAGGGGGTAACCTGTCTCACTGGTTCTGAAAGGCCAGATAATACACTACAGATTTTCATATGAGAGAATGGTAGATGTCCTGGGTACCCTTATAAAGAGACATCACGTGTATGTCCCTTCTCTTCTTCTGTCTGCAGACACTCATGAAAGAGAATGCAGAAGACTAAATGCATTTGCCTTCCTGTTACTCTGTATCCTTATGAACCTTAACAGGAGTGGTATAATTTTCCCAAGGGCTTTTTAAAGCCCTTATGTCTGTAAAGTCTCCACATTTCTTTTCCACACCTTCTTCTACCACTCAGAAAGTGAAGACAGATACCTCTTCTGAGGATGAGGAATCTACCAGACCCAGATAATTAGATATTTATTGGCTATTTTTCATAACATCAATAAGGTAATTTCTGATATTTTTGACTATGACAATTCAGCTATGCAAGTAGGAAGTCATTTAATAAAGTATGACTATGATGCTGTAATACCTGCTCCAGGACAAAAGCTACTACTTCTGTTTTAAAGAGGCACCCTTGACTTTGCTTACAGTCCTTGCCAGAAGATTTTAAGGCTGTTAGATACTTCTTTAGACAAAGACAACCTTTTTGGACTAGATCCTGCTGAAATTTTCCAAAAGCTGCTCTGTGTGGCACATCTCATTACTAAGGGTTTTGCATCCAGGAAGAAAGTTCATTGTCTCCCTCTATTCTTCTCTTATTAGGCCAATCATCGAGTACAATGCCTCATTTGGCGTGTATCTCACTAGACATCTGCAACAACTGGAGAGGCTGCAAAAGTACCTCACAGAGAGGATCCTAGGCCTTAAACACTTGTTTGCCATGTCTGACCCAGCTCTGTTAGAAATGCTACATCTAAAGAAATTCCAATCCCTCCGCACCACACGCTCCAGAGACCTCAGCCTCATTACCACAGTCAAAAGAACATGCTGGAGGGACAGGTTTATAACCCAGAGACTGCCCATACATGTCAAACAGAGCACCTCACTGGCCCTCTTCAAGAGAAACGTTGATGAGTGGATGGGAAATAGAAAATTCACCCTGGGGATCACTCAAGTGTCTCAACTTGACAGAGGCACTGGGAACTAAGGTCGGATTGCACGATGCCAGGCTAATCCTATGCACTAGGCTTGTAAGGGCTCCAGGGCCATTAGCCTAGTACACACCTTTGAGCCTATGAACCTATAAAAGGTAGAAATTTATGAAAGAGTTTAAGACAGCTTTTTTTCTCCCTATACCAAAGTTTCAGAGGAATTACAGTAAAGTAAAAATAAAACCCAAAACCCCAGCCAACCCTAGAACATTCAGGAACTACTCTAAGGCAACATGAATACTATTAAGTTATAACCTGGAAGCATTTTAAGCACCTCCAAACCTGAGAGCAGTGCTGCCTATGCCTATGCAGAATTCTTCACAGAAACCCTATACAAGCAAACTAATAGCTGCATACAGGCAGCTGTACCCACCCAAATTAAATACAGAGTTAAGTCAAAAATACAAACCACTCAGGTAGCATCACAACATTAATAAGCTGTATAACAGAATGAAGAAAATCATTGCAAAAATTAGGAGGTGTAGCACCGAGCAGGATAAAAGCACTCTCATCAAATTAAACAAATAACTCAGAGAACAAAGAAAATCCACCAGAGCCAAATTTGAGGTAAATCTGGCCTCCAAATCCAAAACAAACCATAAGGCATTCTTTAGCTATGTCCACAACTTCAAAGGCAGTACACAATTGTGTGCAGAGCTCATTGCTAATGGAGTCACCTTCACTGAACCAGAAGATATTGCAAACAAATTCAGCTCTAACTTTACCCCCCGCCAGCCTCCCCTCAGGCAATATACCATCACTAGGGAACAGGTCCTAGATGCTCTCAGTGAGACAGAGAACAGAGCATCAAATTACTTTGACAATATACTAGACTACTTTCTAAATTGCATGAAACCTGACATATCAGGCTCACTAGAATCACTCTAACTCTAGCCCTCAAACAGGCTTTGGGCCTCATGAATGGAGAATGCAGCCATCATCTGTCTGCACAAAGGCCAACCATCTATGCACCCTGGAAATTATAGACTGATAAGTCTCACTAGTCTCGTATGCAAGGCCATGGAAGGAATTTTCATGGAAAATGTTTTATTTTTATCCTGTTTTCCTTTGTTGGAACAGGATAGTCCCACAAGGATAGTAGCCTCTTTACAGGGGAAACCCTAGGTAGCATTTATACTAGTAGGAGAAATCTGTTCAGGGAATCACAGAACTTCCCCAACTCTTTTTGTTGTGAATGAAGAATGTTTTTGCTGCTGCACTTCCTGCTTCTGTTCCTGCCACCAAGCCATCTAGGAGAAGCTGTGCAGAAATGGAGGGAGAAGAGAGCTGTTCTGTTGATGATAGTGGTGTGGTTCTGTCAGTCAGACAGAAAACTGTCGAAAAGTGAGTGGATGGTAGAAATAGTCAGTGCCTACCTGACTTTAACCTCAGAATTTTGAGTAACTGAACCTGCTTCCAGAGATTTGCCTGATGAAAAACTGGTTGGTTTATTGAACAAAGGTGATCCTGGAGACGAGTCCAAGATTTCATTGTTGGAAATGATGGAAATGGTTTTTGGAATGGACAGTGAACTTGAAAGAAAATAAATGAGTCGTATGGACTTAAGGTTACAGGTGGGATGCAATGTGGAAAATCGAATGATGATGTTGTTGGAAGGGGTCTATATTATTACCTCGAATGGGTAATATATTGAATACATCTCCTTCGACACATAAATGCCGAACTACAAATTCAGCAAACCACCAAACCATCAAAACTGACAACATCTAACGTGTTTGTTGTCCAGCAGCGTGATTGTTGAGATGAGGAAATATATTTTTTTCCCACTGTAGTGCGGTCCCGGTGTTGGTATATTTAAGTAGGTGGGTGGGGGGTGCAGGGGGCTTGCCCCCCCTGCAAAAGTGTGTTAATGTAGTTTTACTTCATTAGGTTTCACTTACCTGAATGGCACTTTTGATGACGTGATGCATTCGATGTTTACATTTTCGATGGTTTGGTTGTTCGCTGAATTTATAGTTCGGCGTTTATGTGTCGATGGAGTTGTATTCGATATACTGCCCAGTCAAGGTTATAATACAGACTCGGAAGAACAAAAGCTAATGTAGACTTTATTAAAAGTTTGTTTGGATAAGAAAGAATAGAGAAGAAATAATAGACAGATATTTTGGGTGGGATAATTTAGTGCTATCTTTCACTTTTAAAGCAAAAGACATTAGATCTTTTAACCAGAAAGAGACATTTTGTGACTTAACACTTGAAACTGAAGAATTAATGGAGAGACTTTTGTTTAATAAGTCTTTCGGCTTTGCCCAGTTAAGGGTCACCATAGTGGAACACCAGTCTGCTCTTGACTGGCAGTGGATTTTTACGGTGTTGAGTTGCCAGTCCAGCACCCAACCTTCACAGAAGGCACACCCACACACATGCCCTACCTGCATGTCTTTAAAGGAGGACATGCAGACTCCGCACAGAAGGCACTCCAGCCTAAAATCGAACCGGATTGTGAAAAAAAGAAGGAATGTTACTCATGGAATGAGTTTATATTTTCCAAGCAAGGGACTTGTGTCACTTGTTGGGTTCGTGTTAAGGAGACAAGCATGCATGGGTTTAGTTCAAGTAGCTTTATTATTGACAAATACATCAGGATTGAGGCTAAGTAACTTAAATATAATTAAAGCAAGAAATAGACTACTGCGTGATTAGATGTTATCTCTCTGGCTGCTCTCTCAAAATGGCACTGCTGCCTTGCACATGCTCTATCTTATATGCACGTGCACACCCTGTACTGCTTCTTAAAGATATAGCACACTATTTGTTCTACATCCTACCTCTTTGAGAAATAGGCATGCATGGAATGCTGACTATAGTTATTGACATGCAATTTGTACAGAATAATCTTTAGTCATGTATTATACAGAACTCGGTTTCAAATAAAAAAAACAGTCACATCCAGATTGCTGTGTATTTTACACGAAGTCGAGAAATATGACCCGATTGTGGAATGTATAATTTAGGACTAGGTGTAGCAGCATAAACTGGTACTGATAAATGTTCAACTGCAGGGAGATATGGAACATAGTCTGGAACTGAAACGGATAATGAGACATGTCCTTCAACAGGAACACCATCTGTTGTTTTCTGACATCTTTGGTCTGTATCACAGGTACGATGCTGTGATAACTGTTTAGACACAGGAAGAAGATGTCTGTGATTTTTCCTGTATTCTATGCCATCAGATTCCACTAGGTATGATCTAGGCTTGGCACAAATATCTCTCACTTGACCAATTCAATCAAACCCCTTTTCTGCCTGCATCCTCACTTTGTCTCCTTTTTCCAATGGAAGAAGAAATCTGCTCATTTTATCATAGTTGGACTTCTGGAAAGAAGGCTTTTTGAACAGTTGGGCTTAGATTGCTCTGTAGCTTTTAGCATAAGGCACCAACAAATGAACTGATAGGCAAGGTTGTTCTGGTTTGCCTAGATAGAAGTCTCTGAGCAGGTGAGTCAAGGATATTGTCAGGGGTATATTTCTCAGATTAAGTAGATTCAAGAAAACATCAGTATTGTCACGTTTTGACCTTTCAAGTAATTGCTTTGCACTTTGTACTGCTCGCTCAGCTAGACCATTGGATTGCAGATAGCCAGGACCCCTAGTAACATGAACAAAGTCCCATTTTTTGGCAAATTTCTGAAACAATTGACTGGTAAATTGGGTACCATTGTCAGAAAAAAGTTTGTGCGAAATACCATGGACTGAAAAATGATGTTTCAACTTAATAATAACAGTACTGGATGTCAGGTTAGGTAACAAAAAAATCTCAAACCAATTTGAGTATGAGTCTACCAACACTAAATAATGCTGACTGTTCCACTCAAATATGCCAGTGGCAACTGTTGACCAAGGTAGTTCAGGAATCTGGTTTACCTGAAGAGGCTCTTTTTGTAAGTGTGGCTTTGTACTATTGCTTACTGAACAAGAAGAAAGTACTTTATCAATGTCTTTAGCTAGAGAAGGCCAAAATATGAGACATCTCACCCTACGTTTAGCAGCTTCTGAACCTGGGTGGCCACGATGCAAAATCTGGATATACTCATGTTGTAAGGAAGTAGGAACAATTATTTTAGGGCCTTTGAATATGACGCCATCTTCCATCAGCATCTCGTCTCTGTATGGAAAATAAGGTTGCACGTCTAATGGTACGCAGGAATGCTTTGATGGCCATCCAACACAGATGAAGTGGTTGAGCTTTTGCAAAATTGGATCAGTCTTTGTATGATCTCTCAGCTCATCAAGTCTTGTAGATGAAAAATTACACACTTCCATGACATCAAAGTCAAAATGTTCTGCATGTAGCTTTTCTGTAGTATTTCTGGGTGATCTAAATAAGGTATCAGCCAGATAAAGAAGTTTGCCTTTAGTATAGACCATTTTGAAGTTGTACATTTACAATCTAAAAATCATTCTTTGTAGTCTTGCTGGAGCTGTGTACATAAGCGTCTTTAAAATAGTTATGAGGCTGATGATCAGTTTCTATCTGGATAGCTCAACCATAAATATAATTGTGGAATTTTGAACATGCGAACACAATTGCCAAAAGTTCCTTCTCAATTTGAGCATACTGCATCTCAGTCTGGGTAATAGTTCTTGACCCATAGGCTATTGGTCTACTTTCTTGGAGAATAACTGTGCCAAGACCAAAATTTGATGCATCACAGGAAAGAACTACCAGTTTGTGAATATCATAGTAGCCTAACATAGGTGGGCTGGCAATTTTCTGTTTCAGGACATCAAATGCTCTTTGGTGTTGTTCTAATCATGACCATGCAATGTTTTTGCATGTCAGTTCTCTTAAGGACAATGATAATTCACTGAAGTCTGGTATAAACTTGCCCAAATAATTGACTGACCATACCAAGAAAATGCTGTAAGGCTTGGACATCGTCAACAGTTGGCATTTCAAGAATGGCTGTTTGTTTAGAAGGATCTGGTCTTAAGCCTGAACTGGTAAATAAATGTATGTAGGCCACTTCTGGTAGCTTGAATTTCCACTTCAAAGGACTGAGCTTTAGATTCACTTCACGTGCTCTGTTCAAACTTCCCTGAGGTTTCTGTCATGCTCTGCTACTGCATGCTTAGATGTTATCTTTCTGGCTGCTCTCCTAAAATGGCACTGCTGCCTTGCACGTGCTCTCTCTCATATGCACGTGCACAACCTGAACTGCTTCTTAAAGATACAGCATACTATATGTTCTACAGGACTGAATTAAAAAAGTATTCAGTTTTGTACTGATGAAATGGATTTAAAAGATGTTAAAATATTTTTAATTTATGTGTTATTCAGTTTCAGATATTGTGAAAGTTATACATGAGAGCTATATTTCAAATGAGGGTAGGATGTTATTTTAAAACATGAAAAAGATGTGATAAAGCATTTACCAATTGTTATGTATATAGATGGAAACAGAGGAATAATTAGGTATATGGGACAGCCAAAAACTTATTTTTATCGTGTGGATTTCAATAATCTGATAAATAAGTGTACAAAAATAAGATGGAATTAATGCAGGGAGAAAGGTCATATGATGAATCAGCATAAAAGGAATGTAGAATATGTAAAAGTGAATAGGTATTTTTGGTTTGATTTTAAAAAGAAGAAGCAATATTATGTAGAATAGGATGATTAAGAAAGCCCTGTAATGTTTGAAAGTAATAAGGCAGTAGGAGGGGAAAGGGGGAAGGAGTGTTAATGAAAGAGGATGAAATAATAAAAGATGACTTGGGTAAAAATTTTATATTTCAGGAGAATGAAGATACCAGTACTGAGAGCATTGAAAACAAAGAAGAAATTGAAAGTGGCAGGTCAGGTGTTTGTGAAGGGAATGTAAAGGATGCCAGGAAAATAAATCTGAGAGGTGCTAGGGTAAGTATGAGAAAAAGAAATTTAAAAATGCATTAGCAAAGACTGAAAAGAAAGGTAAGGAGTGGTTTTAGATGTTTCAGTTAATGAAAATAATGACACAATTGATTCTGAAGATTAAAGAATAATTGTACATAAACTCAGAGAAGTATTCAATTGCTGAAAGAATAAAAACAAGAAAACAACAATTGTGATACTTATCATAAAATTAAAAAGAAAGAGCAGTAATAATTTTAGAGTACTTTCAGTGAGTGTGAATAGTATTATTAATATTGTAAGATGGATAGGGATACTGAAGTGATGATGTGATGTAGTTATCAGTCTTACTGAGGATGTATGACCCCTGAGAAGTAAAGAATGATTGCAAACAGAAAAGTTGTGAGGCAGAAAAATAATATGGAATTTAGGAAGTGGATGCTGTTCTGGAGTGATGTATTGTGTAAAAAAAGTAAGAATATTAGATGCAACATTGGTAAGGATGGGAAGGGTAAGTGTGGATGTGAGGTAAAGAGAATTTTTTAAAGAATTATTGCAATATATGTATGTACAAATGGCAAGGAAAGAGAGAATCTGTCTCATCAAATATTAGATCATGTGGTGGTTAACATGGCAATTATTATTGCAGAAGACTGTAGCTGTGATTTAAGGGGAAATGTAAAAAGAAAAGGAAATGTGTTAAAAATTACAAGTGATAAAATGTAGTAAGTTAGCTTTGTGGAGTAAAAGTCAATGGACTTATAGAAACAGGGCAGTTGGGTCTGAAGTTGATTGTTTTTTACTATCAGAAGATTTGGGTATAGCAGATAGTGATACATTAGAGACAGTGTTATTCCCCCAGGATATTTCTACTACAAAGAAAACAGGGCACATGGAGATGTACTTACGACTTAACCATCCTAACCACTTTTGAAAATATCTAAGAATTCAAGATGTTATTTCTCCAAAGCTTACTTTCTCTGATTTTTTTCTATGAGCTTGTCAAGTTAGCTTGTATCTGAAGGATATCTACCTTCTTACTCATCATTCAAATCACAGATAGTTCTTAAGATTTTGTGATATAATATACAATCTCAGTTCATGAGCATAATTTAGGACCTTCATAGAAAGGATCAAAGTTAAAGACATTACAGATTTAAATTTGTATGAAAAATTAAATATATTGGAATGTTATAGTCAATGATTTTGGAATGAATGGTTTTCACGTTAATCTTCTTGGATATGTTTCTTGAATATTCACACAGATGTATTTTACGATGGTTGGTATTTAACAAGGTTTGTGTCTTGAAAGTTTTGTAATAATAAATATAATATTAATAAAAAGATTTTGTGCTTTGGGATTTAATTTTTAGCTGTGTTGCCCTTTTGTCTTTCTACACCTCCAAGAGTATTCACAAAAAGTCTGACACTAGTGGGAACATTCTGTAAATGCCAAGGTTCCCATGTCTAACCTTATTTTGATGACCTTATGATCCAGGCTACTTTAGCACACACAAGACAAATTATCCTTCAGGACATAAAACTCACAATAGCCAGCTTTTTTGCCTAAGTTCACTCTGAAAAAATTCACCCTACAGTCTTCTCATAACCTATTTTTCCTAGCCTGTCAGTCGGGTATATCTTGCATGGTGGATTTTCTGACTCGGAGAAAAATCCAGTCACTGACTTCTTACTTTCAATCATTTTTAGTTCTGGAAATAACTTCTACAAGAATGAATTCCATTGATGGACCAACTAGATAACTCAGTACAGGAATACCTTTTCTGGTCCCTGCTCCCCATCACAAAGTTTCAATAGATCTCTCTCAAACTTGGTTTCTGTAGCCTTTACAATGGGCATAAAAGTCCAAAGAGTATGGGCTATGCAAGACAAGCACAAACACATAAATATAAAACAAATACAAGCTATGATCATACCCTACAGACCTTTCACTACCTCTGGTCTCTAGGAACCTTACAAGTCCTGAGAGACAGTTTCACAGTTATGTGGTATATAAACAAACAGCAGGGAAGAAAACCCTGTCATCTTTGCAGGCTAGCCATGGTGGCTTAGTATATTGCTATTCATCACAATCTGTTTATTAAATAACATCTCCTCAGAGATGAACTCAATAGCAGGTTACCTGAGAGATTCAAGGCGGAGCCTCAGGAATGGATGTAAACAGGGAAGCCTTCCTACAAATTGTCCATCACTTGAGGAGAACGTCAGATAGATCTTTTTGTGTCCACTCTGAACAGACAGCCCAAACTGTTCTGCTCCAGACTTTCATGCAGGTAAGCATAGACACCTTATCAATCTCATGGTAAGGAAAATCACTGTCTTTCTGATCATTCCAAAGGTCCATATGAATATCAAGGAGGACACCCAAAAATGATGCTGGCGAGTCCCCTTTGATCCAGACAAGAGTGGTTCTCCACCTTTTTTTTTTTTTTTCATCTAGCGAAGGGCAATCACCACACATTACCCAGAGGATGGACCAACTCTCACAACAAAATTGCTGACTCATTCTTCTGAACCTACAAACTGTTAGTTTAATAGTTTGGATAATATGCTTCTAATTCCCTTAAGGCACCTCTTTTCTCAGGACATACTGCAGGTAATGAAGGAGGCAAGAAAACATGCAACAGGAAAACCTTAATTTCCAAAGGGAAGAGATTTTCTAGCTGGTGCCATAAGACAGGACAGGACTCATCAATTGGGTATTCCCATTTTCTTTAAATATGTGTGAGGTGCTTAAAAGAAGGGTTGTAATAGTCATCTATTAAGGGTCATTTACTACAAATTTCTGCCTGTTTCTTGTAGATAACCTTCTTTTTTCATATTATGAGTTCAACTGTTTTCTGAAGGGCGTTGTTCATATCAGGACTAAGAAAAATTCTTTCCTTCTCCTTGGGACATGAAATATGCATTGGAAAAGCTAACCCTTCCTCCATTTGAACCAACCTCCTCTACTTCTTTACAGCTCTGCACCTGGATGACATTCTTGTTAGTGGTTTTCACATCTGCTAAAAGTTTCAAAATTACAAGCTTATATGTCTTCTCCGCCCTTCCTTGATTTTTCATAAGGAGAGGGTCACACACCCAGCTAATCCTTTTATGCCCATAATGGTAAATGAAATGTTTTTAAACCAATCCATTCATCTTCCTATATTTTCCTCACCCTTAAAATAGGGTGGGGGGAATAATTCTTCATTTACTTAGCATTCACAGAAAACTAAATTCTATTTAAACAAAACAAATTTCTGCAGGCCACTAGTCTGTTTCCTTTGAAGGAAAAAAGATAGGTTCACCTGTGTCAGAACTAACCATCTCCAGGTGGAGTTCTATTGCTTTATCATTATGTTATTAAACTTTCCATGGAAAATGCCACCAAGGCCTGGTCAAAACATATTTAATTAGAGCTGATGCATATTCAGGAATAGCCTTTTTTAATGATCTCGATTCAAGAACTATTCTGAAAGCAACCACTTGGCCATTCATCTACATCTTTACTAAACATTACAAGATAGATGATTTTTCTACAGCCAGAACTAGTTTTGACAGCTAATTTCTCCAAGGGACATGGGACTCTAGCTCTGTACCTCAAACCTTCTCCCAATCAGTATGAAAGCTTTCAAAATCTTTCCATTAGTTAACCATACTAAAACAATAAGCTAATGAAGAACACAGTACAGTTGTGTAAGAACTTATGAAAACAGTCTGAGGAGATGCCTGTTACAGTATATTTACCTTACTTCCTTCTTTCTACCTGTTTTTTTTTCTCTCTTTTATTTGGCCAAGATAGACCTATTTTTTTTATTTTATCCTCTTCTGTTCCTGTGTACCTCAGTTTGTTTTACTTAAATGTTTGGCCTTGGACAGATTTTTCTGGAATAAGGAAACTCTAAGGAACTTTGTACTTGTACATTGTGTTACATACCAACACGTAATCTCACGCATAGATCATAAGTCAAAAAAGAAGGAGCTCACGCTGTTGTAAACTGGTTAATGTACAGTATTCTTCACAGGACAATTCCTGTAATATTGTAACGGTGATCTATTCAGACATATACTATTATGGTAAACTTACACAACTGTATTTACTCAGTATTCATACACACATCTATAGCAATATCTAGGATCAAACAGGATTCAGCATAGCCATAGCATTTGACATTCAGAGGATGGAGAATTTCCATTATGTTGAAATTATTTTGGTGCAGACACTCAAGGTGCATGGCATTTGGATGGCATACAGAGTAGGAGCAGACTGACCACTTAGAGACCAGATGCAGCAGTCTTGCTGTGAGGGCATAAACATGGTGGGTGGGTATAACCACTCAATAAGGCAGACTCACTGTCCCTTCACTGAAATGATCAGTATTGCCAAACAGAAGGCACATAAGACTGGAAGACAGAGTGACAGAAATCTACCACAGGGTGGGCCTTCGAGGTGCAAAGGACTAGGGTTGTCAGTTATCAATCATTTGCCCAAATTAGACAGAAATCAAAAGATAGTCCAGTAGTTTATAAAATGATGTACAAACTCCAGTATTCTATTTTTCAGCGCAAACCAGAATGCCAAAGTCTATGAAAATATCACCTCAGACTGACCTGTTTTCTGAAAGCATGATGCAGTCAAGTTCAAAACCTGCAAAAAAAATACAGAAAAATATATTCCACATCCCACCAACATACCCATTTACAGGCAGCTGGAAGTATTCCTTCCATCTGATTTTGATGTCCTATGGATTGCTAAGCAGATTGTTGCTGGCATTCCTTTTGAATGGTGTCTGACAACTATCTTATTTCTCTTTCTGTCTTTGCCTTACAACACGATAAAGATTTGAGTGTCATCTGCTGATTCACTTTCCAAAAGCTGGTAGATTGGCTCTGATGCTTTATTATTTGCTATGTCAACTTTTCTATAAGCCTGTTGTTTAGCCAGCCAGTATTCCTCCTAATTCTGGTCCATCCTCGGTATCTTCCACTTTTTTCTGCATTTCTTTCCTTTGTTAAATTCCTAGACTTGTGCAGTTCCCCACCAGCATTCCTTATGTTCCTCATTTCCATACCTGGCTTAGCGGAAAATCTGTTCTATTGAATTTAGACATACTGTTCTGAGATGCTGTCGTTCTTCTTCAGGATATCCTCTCTTTTCCTTACCGTCATGTCACACACTTCCATGCTGTGTCCTGTCAGTGAATCTATACTGAGTGTTACAATCCTTAGTTCATTTTTTAGTATGTTGATAGATTTTACATTCAGCTGTCGCTTGTCATGGCTATTCTAGGTAACCAATCCTGGTTAATTTGACACTGGAGAGCCAGTAGCTTATTTAGCCAGCAGTGCAGGGCTTTATGCTTTATGGTAGCCAGTAGAGGAACATAGACCTCTTTTACCAATAACATGGGTCTATGGCATAGGTCAGAATAGCCAGGTCCTCAACACACTTATAACTTGCAAATACCAATGTTTATTTTTTGATGACATTAGTCAATGTGAAAACATTAACTAAAGCCAATTTTAGACCATTGCGTGGTTAGCCCTGACCTGGCACACAGTTTGTAATCCATTTTCTTCTGTCTAGTGCATACTATGGACCACAGTGTCTGCCTAAAGCAGTTAGTCTATACACAACTCTTCCCACATAGTATCTCTGGGAAAGAGGAGATGCAGTGCTGACACGCCCCTCTTTAGCCTTGGCGTACCACGTGCATTTATTAATATGCAGTAATATAAAATAAAGTAAGTGTTTGAGTGTCTGTGTGGTAAATGCTTGGAAAACATCCAATGTAGCCTCGGTTGATTGCTGAAAGGTTCATGCAGGTGACATCATACATCATCATCATATGTTGGTATACAGAAGTACAGGAAGACAATGTATTCAAAGCAATTTAGCATGCAGACAAAACACACTGGCCAAACTTCAGATTATATCATTATTTACTTGAAACATGTCCACAATTTGTTTATCAATTAGGACACAGTTGTTCAGACACCATTTGTAAATTTTAGGAGTTCGTAGGCTTTGAGGATGTGCAATTCAGTTAGCACTGGTAGCAGCTAAGGTAAAATAATGCTGCTCAACGCATGTAGATCACAGCTTCAGAGATTCTTGGGTTCAGACTGAGCTAACAGCTGAAACCATTGAGAAGTTTAGCCATGAATATTAACAGTATGCCAGTTAATACTGATAAAAAGATTGTTTCCACATATCTCTGCCTGAATTTATGGTCTCTCATCCAGTTATCAAATCTGTTCCTTTAAGTATGTGTTACCTTGCTTGGCATATAGAAGGAGTTCATTCCAAAGACAGGAAAGGAGTTATGCTAAATACTGTCATGCCTGTAGGCATTGTTGATCTTGTGGTAGAGACTGGAGTCTTTTGCAGAAGTATTAGACAGACCACTAGTTCTGCAAAGGTAAATCAGACTAAACAATGCTTAAAAGGCTAAAAATAGATCACCTTTTGGGAGTTCATATGAGTCATGGTAGAGAGATAGGGATTTTAGTCTTTTGTTCATCTGAGATTTTGTGACATACCATCTTCTTGGTCAGAAAGCTTTGGGATCCTTCATATTGGCCAAGATGATTCTTGAGGTACATTTCAAAAGAGGCATAATTTTCAAAGATGGGGCAAATAACACAAGAGTGTAGAAGGACTGAGTCTGCATGGGACCTAGAGGACATACCTTTGTAAATCATACGAGTAAGACAAAAGGACATCCTCCCCATAACCAAGATATGGTGATCAAAAAGAAATTATGTTATCAGTACATGAGACCAAGTCACAGACATTTGCATCTGTTTTGAAAATTGGAAGAGCAATGTGATAAAAACAGAGGCCCTTTCTAAAGGCAACTATACTGAATTTTTAGCATTTAAGGTAAGCCAGTGATTAGTATAGCACATATGCCTCTCAACCTCTTAGCAAAAGAAATCTGGACAAAGACTAAAATAATTGCATGACAAAGGCCCAAAAATAGAGAAATATTTTAAATAATGCTCATGTAAACTCTGAAAAGTGTTAGAAAACATGATTTGTGGTAGCAAACATTTACTGATGGGTATGAAGTCTGAAACTCAAATGCATGTCATTATTTATTTGTTTGTATCACTAGAAGCAGATAGTAGCAATAGTTGTTGGTATTTCTAAAGGCATTCTCTGCTGCAAGTTATTTGTTTTGTGCATCTTGTGCATTGGGGGGCTCTAAACCAGCTATTAGGACACCAAAGATAGGCAGTGGATGCAGGTTTCTATAGTCAGGTATTGTCTGCTTTTTTTTCTTTTTAGAGCTTACTCTGATTTTTTTATTGGCTTGCATACTTTGCCCTACTTTCCCAACTAATAACAAATCTACGACAGTGGGGAGGGCTTTCTTTCTTTCTTTTGGCTGTGAGTGCAGAGGCTTCCCAGAAGGTTAAGTGTTTTGTTTAACAGCAATGACAGTTAGGTGCAACTAAGGCTCTTTTTTTGCATTGTGATATTTGTTTTTGAACTTACTGTGCTTTGGTTGGGTTTTGATGCCAGATGGTACAGCTACAAAAATAGGTAGAAGCTGCAGATTTGTGCAGAGAGGAACTGTCTCTTATCACTCTTTCTGCATTTGGCAAGTCTTCATCATTCAGGAATTTCATTATTTTAACTCAGTACCCCTTTAAAGTTCCCCTGTGATATTTAGTGGACTGTACGCTTTCCTTACTATTTACTAAGTAATGAAGAGAGTTGTGACAGTGAAAGAGTTTTATTTATTTTTTGTTTCTCTGGAAATTCTTCCCTGCAATCAGATACTTGTGTTGGGTCTCTGTATGTCTTGTTTTCTCTGCCTTAGTGGGTGTGGTGGGGCTCAAACCACATTTTAAAAGGATTGAGACAGGTAGCAGCTGAAGATGTTTGCAGTGAGGTACAACCTGTTGTGTATGTGCACAATTTTTTTATTTTTTAGCAATCTGGACTTTCTTTCTGTAATTGCAGTAGGCCTTCAAAGATTCTATGGTGGTGTTTGACTATGTACTGCCTCACTATTTTCCTAACCTATAAAAAGAGCTGTGACAATGAGGATTTTTTTTTTATTTCTTTATGATGGCTTTGTGTAAGTGGAAATCATAATGGCCCTTTCAATTTTTGTTCCAATACTTAGAAACAAAGAAACAGTGGTTTACAAGGATCAGGGTTTTACAACCAACATAAGAGGGGAAGAAGGTACTAATAAGGTATGTACGTATTCTGGTATTTCTCCTTGTGAGGAATAAAGTTATGGAGTAGGTAACTGTTAAGCTGATAAAAATGACATAGGTGGCCCACAAGTCCTTAGGCTCTTACCAATTAGGATTTTTAATAGGCAGGGTCATGCCCACTAAACCTTGTCAACCTTCTAAATCTCTTGATAAGGGCCAACAGTCAAACTGCCTACTTTAATCGCACAAGGCCTTTGACTCTACACATATTCCAATAATCCATATATTGCATACAAAACATATTCCTTAATGTAGCTGGTATAGCAGTTCTTCAAGTCCAGGTCTATACAAATATGATTCACATTATACAGCCACACCACTCAGCCATCTCAGCAAGTTTAAACTTGGATTTTAGTGCCAAACACAATTAAGCAATTTTGAAAGGTGTTTTTCATTTCAGACTTCCCACACATCTAGTGTTTACCATTTGGGATGTAAGATTTGTTTCTAAGAATCTGACCTTACTTCCCTTAGAGCTTGCATATATTCTACTGATCTCAACAGCCTTGTATGATTTTGGCCAGGATTTATTGACAAGTTGTGTAATACACAGTGTGTATTTTCACTTGAATCAACCCTTTGCAGATTGGTGTAAAGTAGTAGTGATTCACGGTGCCATGTTACAGTACAGTGAAGTGAGCTCAAATGTGCAACAGAATGTGTACATAAACAGAACACAAATGAAACAGTTTAGGGAAATTGTCCTTATGATATTGCAACCAAAACAGAAAACCACCAACAACATCATCAGCAGAATTTAAGGTCATTTAGTGGATGGTTGCTACCCTCCTGCTGTTGATTTTGTCTCTGCCTGGGATCTGGCCAAAGCATTCAACAGTATTCCCTATGCCAGTATCACTAATAAGCTAAGCACTTTAAATGTCAACCCTTACATGCTGAGGTGGACAGCAAATTGGCTAAAAGACAGAATCCACATTCTCAGACTGGCAGGCTCCTACCCTGAAACTACTACTGTAATCAGTAATATCCCCCAGGGATAGCACGGGGGATCTGGCATTATCAGCATCTATATTTGATTTACAGAGGAAATATCTGGACCTTTGGTTAACTAAATTTGCATATGACTGTAAACTTCATATTATTGCCAAATATACCTATGATTCTGTCATATTACAGCTTTAACTTACTTCAGTACAGTGATGTACCAAAAAGGGCTAAGCTCATGCAAAGATATGGATCTTAGGCTTGAGAATAAAAATACTTTTTGAATTATTTATATATTTGCCACTAGCACTGTTTGCTTTTTATGTAATTGAACAGGTAATAAAAATTGGAGATAGCTGAAATGTAAACTTCTTGTAAAAAGAAGTTTGAAAAACATCTAGTCCTGCCTGTTTTAAATCATCCGTTTTTTTTTTTTTTTAATTTGTGATACCTGGGCTGCTTGGTTATACGCTCTCACGTTCTGTTTTTTTAGACTTTCAATTAACATACACCATAGTCGGTTGTAGTTATTATTACTATCATCATCTGGCACTTAGAAAAGTTAAAAGGGAGAGAAGAAGTCTGAAGAATGTTACAGAAACTGGCGTGTCATTGAAAAATGTTTTGGATGTGGCAGAAACTTACTTAGGCAACTTAGTGGGGAATTAAGAAGGTAGACGTGAAGGGAAACAAGGGCATTAAGATGTTAAACAAGGAATTTCAAATACAGATACACAGAAAGATATAATCGCAGGAAGTAAATCATGTGTTAAATACGTTTAGAGTTAAAGGGGGTGGGTCTCCAAGTGTCGATGTTTTCTTTTAAAATGGTTTACTTATTGGAGTTTGGAAGTTGTCTTGCATGGTAGAACTGTTTGATAAATAATTCACAAAGGTGAATTTGAGGCCAAAATAGTTTTTGGGAGTTCTAGTCAAATTTATATATTATAAGGGAGACAGCCAGATACAAGGAATTGGAGACCCTTGTCAGTGATACATATTGACTATAAGGCACCAAGTAAAATGTTACAGGTGATACTAGAGAGTGTATTAGAAAACAGTGTGGAACTATAAGCAAGTAGGAGAGATAGTGGAAAGTTACTAGTCTTAGTAATGAAGGATAGAGGAATGACACAGAGAAGAGTATAGGTAAGGTTACTGAGCTGTGACATTTCCACAACCTCCAGTAATGTATCATATTCAGTTTTATACCATATGCTTTGGGGTAATAGGTTAGGGAAGGGATTCATACTGCTAGTGTATAACAAAGCATGACTAGCCCATGAAGTTAATGGAAAAGTGGGAACAAGTATTAATATTTTGAAACAAATAATGTAGGGTTTACAATAAGTGCCATGCTTTTGGGTCTGTTAATGAATGTGTTAATTAAAATAATGGTAAATTTAACATCAGATAAAAAACTGCTATTAGAGGACAGGCACTGGTAATGGTGACCTTATATTTGGCTGATGATTTCATGCCAATGTAAATAAAGGACAGGCACTGGTACTGGTGACCTTATATTTGGCTGATGATTTCATGCCAATGTGAACAGAATTGATTAGAAGAATTTCTGCTATTAGTAAAAAATACTCACAGAACTTAGGGCACAAGTAAGCAAAGTTAAAAGCAGGGAATCAGGGGGAAGACGGAGCATTAGCTGGCATTACACATGAGAATAACAGTATACAAAATCTGGGTATAACTTCTGGAAATTGTTATAGTTCAATGGAGATAGAAGGTATTACTATAAAATGAAGAAGACAGTGATTTATCATTAACAAACTTTAGTGAAGTATAGCCCCTGCAAGAAAATTGCCAATCAGAAATGTATGCTATATTTTTGAGGTAGTCTGGAACAGCAAACTTAATCTTATTAAAAATGGATGTCCAAAAGCAATTGATCCTCTCATATTTTAACCTCATTTCAGATGTTCTATATGACTAGACTGAAGGAGGAGAAGTAAGGAGTAGTGAAGGATATTCTGGAAATGTTCTATGAAGAGCTGATATAAGAGATGAGGGGGGGGATAGAAAGGAGAAACACAGTAAAATTAAGATGTTGGGTTAAATATTAAACATATGAGATAATGGTGAAGTGAAGATATTATGAATTTCCTGTTTGAAAGGTTATGAGAACCATTTATTAGAAGGGTATCCTGAATACATTTACATCAGTGAACTGGCAGAATGGGCTACATGATTATGGGTGGAGGTTCATTCATAGAAGGCTATCTGTTAATTTGCAGTATAAATGTAAAGCCCATGTGGAAAGATGTTCTGTTATAGATGTTAAGGAGAAGAAACATTACAACATGTCAAATCTGACTGTGGAAGAGATAAGGAATTGGGGTTTATTTGTTCAAAATGTAAATGCAGCAGACATTTGTCAAATTAGCATTCACTGTGTTTAATATGGGTATCTTGACAGGAAAGATGAGTTGGATAGATTAAAGACATTAGATAAGATAATGCTGAAAGGGGCATGTTTGATATGGAAAGTAAAATGTGAAAATATTTTAATAAAGAATGGGACATAAAACAGAGATGCAGAAAATATGGAGAAGACTTACTTATACTTTAGCTGAAGCATACGAAATCTGTTGTTCTTATGTAAGCATTTTTTTCCATTATGAATCTTATTTTTTCCTTGTTCATGTCTTCACCTAATTTAGTACTAACAAAGTTTAAATAATTAAAGAGTAATGATTGTTTAAAAGAAACACTTTTAATAAAAAAAAATAATACTGTTTGAAATTGTCATGAAGCCTTTTGTATCCATCTGAGTTGACACCGGTTGAGGCAGAAAGGACTGCAGTTTAGTATGACCTTTATGAAGTAATTTTTCATGGAAGTGGTATAGGATAATTTGAATAAGTCTGCTGAAGAAGTGACAGAATTCAGCACATCCCAGACATACAACAATTCTTGCATACTTTGCACTTGCAGGATGATCCCTTTGCAATCCACTTCTGGTATAAAAATAGCATTGAAAGTATTTCCATGCAAATATCCTAAACCATCTTGATTTAGTTGCATATATCAAAGCTCTACACTCCACCCACCCTCTTTTTTCCCCAGTCCTGCCTGAATTTCTCTGATTTATTGTTATAAATATAATTTGTATTTTTGTACACTTTATGGATTGCACCCTTTTTTGACAGCCCTATTGTCTCTTGATTCCAACAACCTTTGCACCAGTGGTGACCACTCACTATCACTTCTCTTTATCTACCTTTTTATCTATAGTCTGCTATTATTCCCTGATACAAAACCAAGCAGTTTTGTTTACTCCTCCCATTCTCTTACCCCATCTTGGTTATTTGATCCCTATACCTAAGCTCCTTGGTTAACTTTCTTCAGTACTTTTCATTGTTTCTTGCCTGCTTGCTGTGGGACATCTCAACTGTCCCTATTTTGGAGGGACACCCCTTGATATTTCTCAATGTTTTGTTTTATTCCTCCTAAAAGTGGTAATCATTTTGAGAATTTCTAAGATAATAGTGCCAATATTTACAATTATTGCCATCCCCTCACTCTCTTAGCTTTTCAGTATATTATCTAATACTTTATAATGTTCTATTTGGTTATTTTTGCTTTCCCCAACACTTGCTTCGTATAAAGCAATCTCTCACAATCTCTCACTATCTCTATTAGTCCTACCTTGACTCGTCATCTCTTTCCATTTCAGTTTACATTCTTTTACATGTAGTGTGTAAAATGACCTTAAATATCCTTTTAGATCAGGCAAACCTGTGACCCCTTTTTTGTCATTATGATCATTTTATCTCACTTAACATTAGACCTCTTTCCTTTCCAAATAAAGATCATCTGTTTCTTATTTATTGTTTATCTTAACTTATCACCTGGCTGACAGAAGTGCATTTTGCCAACAAATAGCATTAAGGGGACCAAAACTATTTCCATTACATGTATCTTACAATGTAGATCAATTATCAATACCTCAATTTTCTTACCTTTCAGACTATCTTCTGATAAGTTTTTACCTACATTTCCTTTGCCAATACTAATGCATCTTTCCTAAGCCATATTCCTAGGTACTTTATTTTTTTGTGCCCCAAAGATAGGAGAATTACTGCACTAATGCATACAAATATAACTCTTGTTTTATATATACTTATTATATATCCCCAAAACATTTGGAACGTTTTTCAAATATTTCACAATACAGAGACACTGTATTCTGGATTTGTGCAATAGATTATGTCCATCTGCAAACACTGCTAGTCTTTTCTGATCTGTCTCCTCTTCCAATATACCTTTTAACATGCAAACATTGAAAATAAAGACAAAGGCTCTGGAAAAGTAGGCAAATCCAGCCAAAAATCTGGACACCTTATTAGCATACATTTTGAATATGAAATAGTACCTCCCTATACCATTAGGAATTTAGGATACTAGTCAGAAACACAAATTAAAAAAACTGGACGTGCCAGAAATGACATGAAAATGTATCCATTTTATCAAAGGCACGTAATAAGATCTGCAGACTTGAATGACATTCCAAAAAATCTACATCACAAAGTTATTTATTTTTGCTTCTGAAATGGGAGACGGAAGTTATGGGCACTTATACTTTAAATCGGTGGTGCCCTAGTATGTTGGCCATGTAGTGTGGGTTTCTATGAACTAAACAGCTTCAACAATCTTGTGCAATGTGGGGGATTTAGAGAATTGTGTTAAGGGTTAAACCAAGCCTAAAAATCTGGACATACCTAAAAAATATGTACATTATGTGAAGGTGCAAATCTGTCCTGAAAATAGGAATGTTCTTCCAAAACAGGTAGAGCTGCGGGTTTTACCTTCCACTCTTACCCCTGGATGTTTGCACCTCTTACGTTTATTGTTAGTGGCTCTTTATATATTATAAATAATACTAAGGAAAGAAGACATCCCTACCTTATTCATCTAGAGAATCTCAGTTCATCTGGTGAAATATCTCCCTCTCTTTTATTCTTGCTTCCACCCTTTTATATATTTTCTTTATTAATTCAATTATTTCAGTAGGAAATGGAAATTCAGCCATTACCCTACTTGCTGTATCAAAAGCTTTATTTGCATCTAGGAATATCAGGAGTATCGTCATGAGGTGAACCAGGAGTATCATTATCATCAGGTGTACCAGGAGTATCATCATCAGATGTACAGGAGTATCATCATCATCATCCAAGTGTACCAGGATTATCATCACCATCAGGTGAACCAGGAGTATCATCATCATTATCAGGAGCATCATCATCATCATCAGGTGAACCAGGAGTATCATCATCATCATCATCAGGTGTACCAGGAGTATCATCATCATCATCATCAGGTGAACCAGGAGTATCATCATCATCATCATCAGGTGTATCAGGAGTATCATCATCATCAGATGTACAGGAGTATCATCATCATCAACATCATCATCATCATCCAGGTGTACCAGGAGTATCACCATCATCATCAGGTGAACCAGAAGTACCATCATCATCAGATGTACAGGAGTATCATCATCATCATTAGGTGAACCAGGAGTATCATCATCATCAGATGTACAGGAGTATCATCATCATCATCATCATCATCCAGGTGTACCAGGAGTATCACCATCATCATCAGGTGAACCAGAAGTATCATCATTGTAATCATCATCAGGTGTACCAGGAGTATCATCATCATCAGATGTACAGGAGTATCATCATCATCCAGGTGTACCAGGAGTATCATCGTCATCACTATCATCATCATCATCAGGTGTACCAGGAGTATCATCATCATCAGGTGTAGCAGGAGTATCTTCATCAGGTGTATCAGGTGAGCCAGGAGCATCATCATCATCATCATCAGACGTACAGGAGTATTATCATTATTAGGACTCTGTCCTGGGGCCCCTCCTGTTTGGCATATACTTCTCAGAAGTACAGGCAAGCACGGAAGGGATGTGGCTGACTAAGTTTGCGGACAACTGCAAACTGGGTGCTATAATAGAGTCTCCGGCCGACATGGAGATCCTCCAGAAGGGCCTAAATGAGACTGATGCATGGTGTCAAAGCCATGGTCTCAAGCTAAATGCAAAAAAATGTGTAGTAATCCCCTTTGGAAAAAACAGAGTACCCGCAAACTACAACATAGGAGGTAATCCCCTGAAATCTGAAGAAGAAATAAGGGATCTAGGGACCCAAGTAGATAGTCAGCTTTCCTTTGATAACCATGTTGCCAAAGTGGTTAGAAAATCCTTCTATGTAACCCATTTGATCACGAAAGGGTTTGCATCAAGATCTAAGGATGTAATGGTGCCCCTCTACTCTTCCCTCATCAGACCCATTATTGAGTACAATGCACCAATTGGAATGTACCTGGCTAGACATCTCCAGCAGCTGGAGAGACCACAAAGGTACCTAACCAAGAGGATTACTGGCCTCAAACAGTTGCCCTATGCAGCACGATTGAAAAAGCTAAGTCTGTTCTCTGTTGCATACCACTTTCTCAGAGGCGATCTCTGTCTAACGTGCAGAGCCATGTCCAACCCAGAATTGTTGAACATGCTCCATCTTAGCAAAACCAAATCTACTCAAGCTACATGCACTAGGGATATAAACCTCAACACAACAATGAATAGAACATGTTGGAGGGATAGATTCCCTTCGCAGAGACTTCCCTTACTATGGAACAGAGTCCCGATCTACATAAGACAGAGCCCCTCACTATCACTCTTCAAGAGGAACCTTGATGAGTGGATAGGTAACAGAAAGTTTACACCGGGGATCACACCAACAGTACTACTAGATAGGGGCCAAGGGTACTAGCTGCTAGTACAAGGGTCTAGGAAACTACTAAAGGGGTGGTGAATACCTGGCTGGGCTAATTTATGCCTTTGGGCAGATAGCCCAGTACCAACCTATGAACCTATTATCATCCAGGTGTACCAGAAGTATCACCATCATCATCAGGTGAACCAGAAGTATCATCATTGTCATCATCATCAGGTGTACCAGGAGTATCATCATCATCTGATGTACAGGAGTATCATCATCCTCCAGGTGTACCAGGAGTATCATCATCACTATCAACATCATCATCAGGTGTACAGGAGTATTATCATCATCAGCAGCTGTACCAAGAGTTTCATCATCAGCAAGTGAACCAGGAGTTTCATCATCATCAGGTGAACCAGGAGTATCATCATTGTCATTATCATTAGGTGTATCAGGAGTGTCATCATCATCATCATCATCATCATCATCAGGTGTACCAGGAGTGTCATCATCATCGGGTGTACAGGAGTAAAATCATCATCATCCAGGTGTACTAGGAGTAATGCTATTTTTTTCTTGTTGTCCTCCTTATCCTTCTGAATCATCAGGGTTCTATTAATGATGTCTAATGTCTGCCTCCCCTCTAAATCCACAGTGATCCAGTTACACTGGGACCCCTTGAAAGTAGCAACTCAAATATAAATTCAGCCAGTCAAGTTGAGTTGAACTGGTTCAGTTCCAGGTTTTCTATCACATCTACTTTTGAAGTACAGGCTAACACAGAAGGTCTTTGCTAATGAAGTTAAATGACTGCAAACTAGGAGCCATAATTGAAACTCTAATGTGAGCATCCTACAAAGGGCCTCACTGAGACAGATGCCTGGTGTCAAAGCCATGCCTCAAGCTCAATGCCAAAGTGCTTGTCATCCCTTTGTAAATCTGTACCCATGAACTACCATACGTATAAACTTAACGCACCAAAAGTGTGATAAGAGGACCTTGGGACACAGGTGGACAGTGGTCTCTCGGCAGCACGATAATCACGCCGCCACGGTGGTCAAATCCTTCTAAGTGGCACACTTCATCACAAAGGTTTCTCATCCAGAAAAAAAAGGTCATTGTTCCCCCTCTTCTCATCACTCATTAAGCCCATTATAGGTACGCGCCTTTTGGTATATGCCTCAAAGGCATCAACAACTGGAAAGGCTGCAGAAATACCTCACGGGGAGTTACTGGCCTGAACAGATACCTATACGGCCGTCTCAAAAACTCCAGCTACTCCGTGCTCATCGCCTACTCCAGAAATTGATCTCTGCCTAACACCAGCAAAACATGTCAAACCCAAAGCTGTTGGACATGCTCCCTTAAAAAGAAATCCCAATCCCTCAAGCTTCACATGCTCTGGGACCAAAGCCTTGTCCACAATAATAAACAGAACAGCATGCCAGAGGATAGATTTCTGTCAGAGACTTCCATACTCTGGAATAAGCTACCTATCTATATATCAAACAAAGCTCCTCATTAGCACTCTTCAGAAAAATCTTGATGATTGGATGGAAAATAGAGAATTCACCTTCAAAGGGATCACCCTCTGGGGCTCTGCTCCAACAGTAGCACAGGAAAATAATTTTTCTTGCGTGGCAAAAGCCAAATTACCTTTGGCTGGGCTTTGTAAGGCCCCAGGACCGATAACCTAGTACCTACCCTATGAATTGGATGAACTGCAACCTCTATCCTTCAACTAACCACTGCCCATTCCATCATTCTCCAGCATGACACCTGTACTCAAAACCTAATTTTAGCCCTATTCTAACTACCAGAACCTAAGTGCGTGACAAGCTACTACTAAAGTCCAGCAATAATTTCCAGGTGGTCTGCTACTCCTACCAACTATCTAAGTCCTGAAATTCCATCCCTCAACACATATTAAATTCTACTAACATGCACATATTCAAACTACTCCTCAGGGAACACCTGACCAACAACTGGCTTTGCTCCTGCACAGCTTCAGGCTGACCATATTATGCTTTCTCTCCTACTTTTTCCATATTATGTGTCACTTATCATCTATTTTAGAGAGGGACAAGCAGGCACGGCATTTTGTTTAGACGCTTTAATGCATAGAGACACATCAGGATGGATAGCAGCATCATAAATTATAAATGAACTGATTACAGACAGACCTTATGTACACACATGCTTACATCTCAACAGCTAACTATAAAATGGCAGTCAGACTTGCACGTGCTCAGTATTTATACACTTGTGTAAGCCCTTGGTTAGCTTCTTAAAGATACATACACACACACTGATCTACATCCTCCCTCTTAAAAAGATTGACTTTGTAAAAACATCAGAGTTAGACATGTATTACTATAGACATTAGAAACAAAACACAATGTTTATGACTCCTCCCTATAGTGCCTCACCAGCAAACACCCACCCCAGTTATACACAATTATATACAATCCAAATTCACATCCAACGATTTCTCACAAAACTAACCCTAACATCCAATTCCAACCTCCTCTTACTTATGTTTGTCTCAACCAATGTTATTACTGGAAACCAGTACATTCTATGTACTACTTTACTTTAAATTTAAACTAAAGAATTTTGTTAAAACTTGCAACTACCAATGAATACTGTACTTTTTAACTTTAAAAGTATGGATTTTGTTAAATCATGTGTTTTCTTATGAATACTTGTTTGCTATGTAGAAATCTCATACTTGTTTGTTCTTAATCTGTGGAGCTTTTCTCCCCAGGCCTCTGCTGAAAATGAACATGTATCCGGTCAGACTCTCCCAGTCAACAAATGTAAAATAAAAATAAATAAAATATGTCCAAATTGCCACGTATCTACTACATGGTCTGGAGATATGACCAAATCTCATAACATAATAATCTGGACTGAATTTAGTAACAGGGACAGTCTTCGGTGAACAACTCATATCAGGAACTTCTGGATTCATCATAGGAATGGGAATATTCTCTGGAAACTTCTCTGGAACTGGAATACCAGACAACTCACTCTGAGATAGAGAGTCTTTGTCACAGCCTATGTGCTGTGGTTTAGGCTCAGACACCGGAATCAAATGTTCTCCTCAATTCCACCTAAAAGTCTGTTCCTTGTGTTTCCACAATGTATGATCTCCAAAGCTTTGGGCAAATACTCTACATGACACCAATCATAAACTTTGGACATTTGCATCCTTACCACATCTCTTTCTCATAATGGATTGAGCAGTTTCCTGGTTTTATCGCAGTAGGACTTCTGGGTTAAGCGCTTTTTGGGGTTTTCACTGACCTGTTGTTCTTGACACTTAGAAACAACAATTGACTACTGATTGGTAATGTGATTCTGGTTTGTTTCAACAGAAGTCTCTGAGCAGGTGAACCAAGATGTTTATCACACTATATACACTATATACACTATACTTATACACTAAGGCACTGTACGAGCACATCCACTCATGCATGAATCGTGCCATCCCAAATAGAACCAAAATGCTCTCATCCAAAAGGAAGCCAATCTGAGTGGTCCCCTGCCATAAAACAAACTTTACAACAAAAGGAAAACTTTTTGCGAAAGGAAAATCGGGATGCAAAAGGCTTTCCTTACTAGCTCAATGGCTTCGAGATGCCTCATAAAATCTCAAAGCTAGTTACGAAAATAAAATTGCCAAAGATTCAAGGAGCAACCACAAAGCATTCTATAACTATGTCAGGAGAATCTAAATGGCAGTACTCAGATCCTGCTCTGAGCAAAAACAGAATGGCATTAAATATATGATCGAAGGATATGCCAATATCCTGGCAGATCGATTCAGTGTAACTTCACCTCACCCCCTAAATGGCCCATCTCAATACTGGAAAGATTGCCAAATTCAGTAATAATGGCACACACAGGTACTAAAACGCACTCTCAAAATAAGAATACAGCATCCATGGACCAGATGACATCCCGGGCCTGTACTACATGAACTGGTATGAACTGGCACATCACCTAAGTGTCATGTTTAATCATAGCCTCACCTCAGGTTTTGTACTGAGTGGGCGCAGAGCTACTGATTATCCCACGTCCACAGGGATCCACCTTGGATCAAAACCGTCCCATCGGTCTGAAAAGCCTCATCTGCAAGGCCATGGAGCGTGTGTCATGGAACTTATAAAACAAAGGCATTGGCAACTTCAAACACTGGACCCACCCAGTTTGGGTTTGTGAAGGGGCGATCTTGTCTCCTGAACTGATTGACTTCTTTAGATCGTCTCCAGAGCCATGAGCAAGGGGCAAGGTGGTCCACACAGCCTATCTATAGACCTTGCCGAGGCCAGCGACACCATCCCCACTCTGGAATCACTTAAATAAACTTACTAAGTTGGGCATTAATCCTATGTCACCCAATGGGTTGCTAAATAGCTTGCTGATAAGACCCACACTGTAAAAGTGTGACTCCGTCAACTCCCAGACAAGTGACAAGTGGAGTACCTCAGGGTTCAGTCTGGGGCGGCTCTTGTTTAGCATCTACTTCTCTGAAATGCAAGTCAACACACTAAGGGACTCTGGCTAACAAAGTTTGCAGATGACCTGCAAACTAGGAGCCATTAATGAATCTAAATGATGTGGATACTCTACAAAGACCTTACAGAAACAGATGCTTAATTGCAGCCATGGGCTCAAGCTCAAAATGCCAAGAAATGTATTATTGTATCCCTTTGGGAAAAAACATGTATCCGAATTACCATATGAATGGCAGTACACTAGCTTGAAAGTGTGATAAGAACTTGATGACTGAGTGGTTGGTGGTCTCACCTTGATAACCACATCGCCACAACAGTCAGGAAATCCTTCCTATGTGGCACAACTCATCATGAAGGGCTTTTCATCCAGAAAAAGAGGTCATTATCACATACTCATCTCATTAGACTCGCTATAGAAGCTTGCTTCCCTAAACCTCTCACAACCAGCCCTCTCTTCAATTCATAGCTACTTAACTAACCACCAACAATCAGTCACGTAGCAAAACAAACTCTCTTCTCTATTATCTATTACAGCTGGTGTCCCACAAGACTCAATTCTTGGGCCACTACTTTTCACTATCTTAACTAACAAACTTTGCACCACAACCCACCTAGCCACCATTATTCAATATGCAGACATGTTCTCCCTCATATGTTCAACTCCCACCCTCACAGATCTCCTAGAATAAGCCAAAAATATTTCTTAGACATAGAAACCTATCAATTTATACTCAATCCAAATAAAACAAAAATAATGCTCTTCTTGAATAACAAAACACCTAATCACCATTCCCCTTTGCCATCTATTCCTCAAACAAAACTAAAATTGAGCCTGTAGATCACACCAAACTACTTGAGGTCACTATCAACAATTGTCTAAAATTTGACAATCACTTAACTATAACCATCAAAACATTCCACATGAAAATGGGCTTACTATACAGGGTAAAGCCGTACTTTACCTGATCCACCAAACAATCTGTAGCCAAAATGTATCTTCTCTACACCCTTCTATATGCCTCCCCATTTTCACAAACCTAAGAAAAACAGACAAATAAATTAGAGGCCTGTTACAACAAAATTGCAAGATTTGCTACTAGCCAACCTCACAGATTGCACCACTGCTCTGCTTTGAGCCATCTTAATTGGATCGAACTACCCAAACTCCTATCCTTCAGCTAACTAACCATTGCCCATTCCATAATTCACCAACCTGACAATTGCCCTGTACTCAAAAACCTGGTACAGCCCTATTCTAACTGCAGAACCCTAGGGTATGCTGACAAACTACTACTAAAAGTCCAGCAATAATTTTGGTGAATCTATGTTCTCCTACCAACTATCTAAGTCCTGGAATTCCATCCCTCAACACATATTAAATTCTACTAACACACACATATTCAAACTACTCTTCAGGGAACGCTTGACCAACAACTGGCTTTGCTCCTACACAGCTTCAGGCTGACCATACTATGCTTTCTCTCCTACTTTTTCCATATTATGTGTCACTTATCATCTATGTTAGAGAGGGACAAGCAGGCAGGGCATTTTGTTTAGATGCTTTAATGCATAGAGATACATCAGGATGGATAGCAGCATCATAAATTATAAATGAACTGATTAACAGACACACTTGCTTACATCTCAACAGCTAACTATAAAATGGCAGTCAGACTTGCACGTGCTCAGTATTTATACACTTGTGTAAGCCCTCAGTTAGCTTTTTAAAGATACATACACACACACTGATCTACATCCTCCCTCTTAAAAAGATTGTCCTTTGTAAAAACATCAGAGTTAGACATTTATTACTGTCGACATTAGAAACAAAACACAATGTTCATGACTCCTCCCTATAGTGCTTCACCAGCGAACACCCACCCCAGTTATCCACAATTATATACAATCCAACTTCACACCTAACCACTTCTCACAAAACTAACCCTAACATCCTCTTTCAACCTCCTCTTACTTATGTTTGTCTCAACCAATGTTATTACTGGAAAGCAGTACATTCTATGTACTATTTTACTTTAAATTTAAACTAAGGAATTTTGTTAAAACTTGCAACTACCAATGAATACTGTACTTTGTAACTTTAAAAGTATGGATCTTGTTAAATCATGTGTTTTCTTATGAATACTTGTTTGCTATGTAGAAATCTCATACTTGTTTGTTCTGAATCTGTGGAGCTTTTCTCCCCGGGCCTCTGCTGAAAATGGACATGTATCCAGTCGGACTCTCCTGGTCAACAAATGTAAAATAAAAATAAATAAAATATGTCCAAATTGCCATGTATCTACTACATGGTCTGGAGATACGACCAAATCTCATAACATAATAATCTGGACTAAATTTAGTAACAGAGACAGTCTTCGGTGAACAACTCATATCAGGAACTTCTGGATTCATCGTAGGAATGGGAATATTCTCTGGAAATGGAATACCAGACAACTCACTCTGAGATATAGAGTCTTTGTCACAGCCTATGTGCTGTGGTTTAGGCTCAGACACCGGAATCAAATGTTTCCAATTCCACCTAAAGTCTGTTCCTTGTGTTTCCACAATGTATGATCTCAGCTTTGGGCAAATACTCTACATGACACCAATCATAAACTTTGGACATTTGCATCCTTACCACATCTCTTTCTCATAATGGATTGAGCAGTTTACTGGTTTTATCGTAGTAGGACTTCTGGGTTAAGCGCTTTTTCAACAGATTGGTTTTCACTGACCTGTTGTTCTTGACACTTAGAACCAACAATTGACTACTGATTGGTAATGTGATTCTGGTTTGTTTCAACAGAAGTCTCTGAGCAGATGAACCAAGATGTTTATCACGAGGAACATTTCTGAGATTCAAGAGATTCAGGAAAACATCATTATTATCTAATTTAGACTTCTCTAGTAACTTTTTTGCACTTTGAACTACACATTCTGCCAAACCATTTGACTGTGGATACTCAGAGCTACTTGTGACATGAGTAAAGTCCCATCATTCAGCAAATAATTT
The DNA here is from genome assembly GCF_019279795.1 of Protopterus annectens. Lineage (NCBI taxonomy): Eukaryota > Metazoa > Chordata > Ceratodontiformes > Protopteridae > Protopterus > Protopterus annectens. The sequence continues at coordinate 644,254,643 of NC_056749.1, forward strand.
GAACTGTTGGCTTGTAAACTGTGTGCCATTGTCAGAAATAATTTTGTGTGGACTACCATAGACTGAGAAAGGACACTTCATCTTAGTAATGACAGTACTGGATGCTAGGTTAGGATGTAGGTCAATCTTAAACCAATTAGAGTAAGAGTCTATTAACCAAATAATGTTGAGCATTCCACTCAAAGATGTCGGTGGCTACTGTCGACCAAGGTAGTTCAGGAATCTGGTTCCTCTGAAGTGGTTCCTTCTGTTGATGTGGCTTTGTACTATTACACACAGAACAAGATGAAAATGCCCTTTCAATGTCTTGTGACATAGAAGGCCATAATACTAGTCCTCTCTCCTTTCTTTTGGTAGAGTCGGTTCCTGGGTGACCACAATGCAAGATAGTAATGTACTCGTGTTGCAAGGACTTTGGAACAATTACTGTCTGATCTTTCATAATGATACCTTTGTCAGACAAAATCTCATCTTTGTATGGAAAATAAGGTTGCACTTCTTGAGGTAAACTAGATTGCTATGATGGCCATCCTTGATTGATAAAGTGGTTGAGCCTTTGTAAAACTGGATCTGTTGCTATGTTATCTCTCAACTCATCAAGATGTGTGGAAGAAAAATTTCTCACTTCTATGACTTAAAAATCAAGGTTCTCATTCTTGTGATGTTCAGTGGTGTTTCTGGGCGATGTGGATACTGTATCAGCAAGATAAAGAAGTTTGCCTTTCTTGTAGTCAAGACTGAAATTATACTTTTGCAATCTCAGCATCATACATTGCAGTCTGGTTAGAGCTGAATACATAGCTTTTCTCAAGATAGTGACTAGAGGCTGGTGGTCTGTTCAATCTGGATAGGTCTACCATAAACGTAATCATGGAACTTCAAACATGCAAACACAATTGCAAAAAAGCTCTTTCTTGATCTGTGCATACTGCATCTCAGTTTGGGTAAGACTTCTCGATGCGTAGGCAACAGGTTGGCCCTCTTGTAGAATAACTGCACCAAGACTAAATTTTGAAACATCACATGAAAGAGTAACTGGCTTGTGAACATCATAGTACCTGAGAGCTGGTGGACTAGGAATTCTCTGTTTCAGGGCATCAAATGCTCTTTGGTGTTGCTGTAACCAAGACCATGATACATCTTTATGTGTGAGGCAGCTGTCTGAACAGTGCTGAAAGTTGGCTCAAGTCTGGAATGAACTTGCCTAGATAGTTCATTATGCCAATAAACATGGCTTGAACATTGTCTAGAACTGGCATCTCGAGAATGGCTGTTTGTTTAAAAGGGTCTGGTCGTAAGCCTGAACTGGTAAATAAATGACCCACATAAGTAACTTCTTGTAGCCTGAATTGCATTTCTATGGATTGAGCTTAAGATTCACTTGATGTGCTCTTTCCAGAACTTTTCTGAGGTTTCTGTCATGCTCAGCATCACCATGACCTCCTACTAGTATGTTGTCTACTATAATAGCACAAGGATACCCAGAAAAAAGTTGCTGCATTGCATGTTGAAAAACTTCACCTGCAGAATTTATTCCAAAATGGCATTTTCAAAAATCTGTCCCTTCTAAATGGTTTACTGAATGTAGTGACTAATGATTTCTTGTCGATCTGAATTTGCCAAAATTAACACTCTGCATCTAAGACAGAAAAAACGGTGGCATTTGACATAAAGCTTTGACTAGTTTGACTGTGCGCAAGGGATGATGATGTCTTTTTAGTGCTTTGTTCAAATACATATTCTCTTGTCATCTGAGCTTATCTTATGAGCTACCACCATGGAAGATACCCATTCAGTTGGAGTTGAAACTGGACAAATCACATCTTGTCGTACCATTTTATCTAACTCAGCTTTGACTCTGTCCTGCATAGCTACTGGAACTTTATGTGCTGGCCTGATAACTGGACTGACATCTGGATCTAACTTCATGGAGTACACAACTGGAAGCTTCCCTTGTTTGTCTTTAAAAAGGTCAGCATAGGTAGAAAAAAATGTACTGGGCAAAATTAGAGTAATGGCCTTTCAGGCTTACATGGTGGACTTCCTTATTAAATGAAAATCCCATTTTCAAACTGTCTCTGAGCCCTAATAATGACTGGACATGCCTCTTGACAACATAAAATAACAAGCTGTAACATCTTCCAGCAGGGCAACATGAAAGCACTATTGAGCCTTTGGTTTAAATTTCTTCACCTCCATAAGAAACACGCTTCGCACACCTTGCCAAATCAAGCCTTTCACCATGACACACACTAGCAAAAAAAGCTCCAGTACTTATTATTAATGCCCATTCCACCAGGCATATCTAAAGGTCAGTTCCCTGTGCTTTCTCTTATTAACCTGGTGAACTTGGGCATCCTGAGGCAATGTAGCAACTGCCTCATGTACACTGACAACCCTCTCCTCTTACCTCCCAACACTCAGACTTGCAAAAGATGCACTTATATATCCAAATTGGAAGCCACGCACTCTCCAGCCAAGACTGGAATAGCTGGTCAAGAGGAGAAGGTCAACACTTGCACCACACCACATGGAACACATAACCCTACAGAACACACACCAGCACTGCCTTCACATAAAAACACAAACCACACACCCACCTTCATGGAGGCTCTCAATAAAAATCTACCCAAAGAGCAGAGACCTCCAAGGCAGAAATGCACTTGACCAAAACAACACAACACTAATCACGAGACACATAACTCTCCTAACCTGTGTGCCACTCAACCAAAGCCCCTAAGGCAAAACAGCATGCCCAACACACTAGTCATAGGTGACTCAATAGTGAGGCACACTGATGTCCCACTCACTAGGTTGAATAAGGAGAAAGTAACAGTCATCTGCCTGTCAGGTGCCAGGATCTGCCACATAACGTGGGCACTCAGGTCCCTCAATGACAGGTACAAATATGACTCTGCCATTGTACATGTGGGTGTGAATGACCTGAGACGTACTTCCCTGAACTACATGAAAAGAGACATGGAAGAGCTCTCGGATTACGTAGCCCAGGCAGGTATGACCATAGCCTTGAGCAGCATCCTACCATCACCCAGAATGATACCACAGTATAAGCAGAAAATGATTAATTTCAACAACTGGCTATGTCTCCGGTGTCATTCTAAGTGGATTCAGTATCTGTCTGCCTGGGAGGACATGACTGACAGACCTCAATGCTTTGCCAGAGATGGCCTGCATCTGTCACCTCTGGGCTTCTGGATACTGGCCAAGGTTCTTGCCACTCCTATAGTACCTTTTCTAGGTGGTGTTCTAAAGACCAAATTACCACTGTAAGAGCTGCAAACAAATGCAATCTGAGGGTTATATTGCTCAATGCTAGACGTCTAAATCTCAAAATGCACTTGCTCGAAGCACTCCTTAAAATGGAGAACATTGACATTTGTGCTGTAACAGAGACCTGGGTCAAGGCAGCAGAAAGCACCCCTGCACTACCAGGCTATAACTCATTCCACACCTTTGGTCCCCAGAATTTGGACCGAAGCTCCAAAGGTGGTGGTGTTTGCATATTCATAAAGGATGTGCACACCTCCAGACTGGTAGCCCAACATAACATATCAGAGATACTTCAGGTGGGGGGCGTGGCCAAGGATGAACACAGGATAGCAGCAGATTTCTTCAGCTCCACCAATTTCATTACATTGACAGGAATTAATTACTTAAAAAATTAATTTTTGAAGTAATTTTCTTTCTAAATATGTTTGTTTTATATAGTTCTTGAACTATATCTAAAAAAGAAAGGAAATCTTAATAATATTCCTGTCAGAAATTACTTTGGAAATTTTCCTGTCAGTTTATCAGTCTGAAATGAGTTCCAGTAAGACAAATTATCAAGACTCCAGCATCAAGAAAGAACTTCAGTCTCTGATAATTATAGTCCAGCAACTTACTGCTAAGATGGATGAAATGGATACTAAAATAGACACTTTCATAGAAAAACTACAAAACAAATAGACTTGTTACATATGGACCTGCAACAACAGAAGATCCAGATGACAGGCATAGAAGAAGCTGTGAATGACATGGAAAATAGAATACAAGAAGAGGAAATCAACATTGAGTTTCTGCTGAAACAAAATACACATTTACAAACAAAGCTGGATGACCTGGAAAATAGATCTAGGCGCAATAACATTAGGATTTTTGGACT